>NW_026730196.1:0-20117 GCF_030272615.1 Cryptomeria japonica
TGCTCAAGACACAAAAGACAATGATTCAATTTTAGTGCACCAATTGAAGTGTTTGCTAAGCTATGAAACAAGGCACACAATAAAAATTACAAAACCCTAGCTAAGGCCCTGCAACAAAATTGTTAGTAGTTTGGGTTGTTTCAAATGATAACCCCTTCCTGCAAGCACACAAGTTAGGTAAATTTTTAGAAAACCCAAAAAGACTTTGTGAAAAGGGGCCTTCAGCAAAAACGTATTTGTCTCCAAAGCAAGCTGCACAAATCAGGTTAGCTAGATCTGCAAAGGTTAGCCAAAAATAAACCAGATCTGAAACCCTAAGTACAAAATCCGAAAACCCGAATCGAAAAACTTGAAAAATTTGCAAAACAGAATGCACAGACGCTGTTATACCAGACACAGACGCGTCTGTCTGACACAGACGCGTCTGTCCGACACAGACGCGGTTCTGTAGTTCACAGACACGGCCACAGAACACAGACGCTTCTTTCGGCTACAGACATGATAAGATGATGCGCAGACGCGATTCGGAATCACAGACGTGATAAGATGACGCGCAGACGCAATTCGGAACCACAGACGCGTCTTTCGGAAACCTGCAAAAATAGAAAATGACAGAAACACAGACGCGATCCAAGATATCGTAGACGCCTCTGAAATACAAAAACGCGATCCGAACACTCGCAGACGCGGAAAAAACCTAAAATGTCGTCGAAATCGTCCGATCTGCAACTTCAAAAATGCAAAATCTGCAACAAAAATGTTAAATGCAAAGGGACAAGAGTCCCACCGGGCGTGCCAAAATGTATATGGTGAAAATGGATAACAATAATAACAATAATATTGAAAGACTAAAATGGATTCAACCACTAAACCCTAGCCTAACAACAACAAAGATCCACCATAACATATGAAGATTACCTAAGACAATGCAAATAACTCAAAATCACAAAGATTATACCATCACATGTCCACTAGGGTTTTGATCTCCATTCTTCCTATCTCCATTGATCTTGCTTGATATACTTGCTCTCAGATTTTTGTATGCACAAAAGCTCAACAAAGAACGGAATGTGGTTGCAAGTAGAATTGTAGTCTAGTCAATTGATCAAGTAGTTAGGCATGTCTCATTAGGGATTAGGGTTTGACAATGAAGAAAGCATCTCCTTAAATAGAAGACACAATATGAAATGGAGGGTTAAGATTGAGAGGTGTAAAAAGAGAGGTCGGCTAGGATTAGAGGGTAGGTATAAGAAATACCAAAATAATGAAAGAGGTAGGTAGTGTAGGAAATAAGAGATGAATGACATGTGTCATGTGTAGAAAAAGATAATGAATTAATTAAATAAATAAAAATTTATTTAATTAATAGAAGAAGTAGGACAATTAAATAAATAAAATATTTATTTAATTTAAGAAAGGGATAATTTAAATAAATAAATGTATTTATTTAAATGAGAAATAAGGCTAGAAGAGGATAAATGAATTAATTAAATAAATAAAAATTTATTTAATTAATAGAAGAATTAGGCTTAGATAATTAAATAAATAAAATATTTATTTAATTAGACATGACAATTTACAGACTCATTTCCTTTGCTCCTTGTGAAGTATGAAATACTTCCATTGCCTTTGAAAAAGTACGAAGTTTACTTTAGCATCTGAAAAGTACGAAACTTCCATTGCATTTGAAAAAGTATGAAATTTCCTTTGGCATCTGAAAAGTACAAAACTTCCATTTCTACTTTAAAAGTCTGAAATTCTTCACTTCCTTTGCCATGCAAAAAGCTCGAACTCTCACTTCCTTTGCCATGCAAAAAGCCCGAACTACCTTGAGGACTGCTGCCTTTGACCATCATAAAGTCTGAACTATCTTGGGGAGCATTTCCTTTGCCCATCCAAAAGTCCAATCCACCCTATGAGCATTTCCTTTGCCCCTCTAAAAGTCCGGATCAAGATAGAATGTTTTACAATTTTGATTAAGGGGGAATGTTTTGATATTTTTTGTGGCTATTTGAAAGACTAAAGATGATATCTTGGAGCATTGTCTTTGCCTCTTTAAATGTCCAACCTGCTGAGAAGTCTGATCTGCTCATGCTAACTAAGTTACTTCCAAATCTATGATTAGTAGCAGATCTCAGACCTGAGACCAATGAAAATTAAGGCATGTACCAAACCTAAAGTCAATAAAATCAGACATAAAAGTGGAGTCTCAAAAATCAGACCTGAGACTGATAAAAAAATCAAACATAAAATCAGATCTTGGAGATGATAATCAGAGATTAAACAAAGGGAAAACATTTATAAATTTACAAAATGAAGTGGTTCTCTTTTTTTATCCCGATTAAGGATCGTGTGTTTTCCAGGTTATAGAGGCTAAGGAAGTATATGCAACATGAGGATGGAAGCTTGCCTCGTGAAGAAAGAGATTTCACCACACAAAAAAGCAAGCATGAAGATGCTAGAAAGAAAAATTTTACAATCTTGAATTTCCTCTGGAAATCCAAGAATCACTGCCAGTACATCAGGTGATTGTTCCAGAAGAGTTAATAAAAGTTAGAAGATCAGCTTGAACACATGATTTAATTCGGGAATGTGCCTTCATCGTCACCACATTGAGAAAGCTTGAGATGTTGAATATCAAGAGATATTGCTTGAGGCATCAACACTTGCTTGTAATGTTGAGCATCAAATCTACCAAGTACAAGCAAATTGAGATGGTATCCTGGTCATCATCCCACCGATCACAAGATTTCTACATCAACATGTCCAAATGCAATGCACCTAATTCATCTTATGGAAACACAAACTTTGAGCTACCTACCCTCATTTTCTATTGGTTCACATTCAATATTGAACCTAAATGTAATTTTCTCATTGGTCGAAAAGGAGTTGTTCTAACAAACCCTAATTAGGGTTTTCATCTTGTAATCTCAGTCATTGATTGTGAATCAATCAAAGCCACTCAATGTAAAGAGCTATCTATAAAAAGCTTCTCTCTCTAATTTGTAAAAGTTAATAGTTAATAGTTAACAGTTCAAGAATAGTTGATAGATGTTAGATAGCATGCAGTTAGAATAGAGTAGGAGAAGAAGCAATTGTTACTAAGACTTGTAAATGGAAGTACTCTTTTCATTGAAGATATGGTGAAATGTGTTGTTCCAACAACTTGCATGGTTTCTACTTCTCATTTGCTTTCATGTTGACTAGATGAATGAGAGGAATTGTGAATGATTAATGATGAAACTCCTAATCCATACCACTAGCAGTTTGTTGATTGCAAATTCGCCTTGTGTGGTCAACTGGAATACTTGAATGATCTTAAGTTCAATTGTTATTCAATCATTGATATGCATTCAATTAATGGTGTCTATGTTTGATAATGATTTGAAAATCGTCTAATTTCCTTAGAAGATCGCACTAAGCTTTGTGGAGTTGTTGCTTTGCATGTCAAAACAAGGCTTAGTGGAGTTTCAGCAAAGGTTATTCATTGTCTCTTGCATTCTTAGGAGTAGCGTAGTCTTCCTAAACCGATTTCTTTTGCTCTTTTATTTTCCAAACAAGTAGTTATAATCTAAGTTCCAACAACATCCAAATGTTCAGCATTCAAGTATTCAACATAAGTCCCCTTGGATTACCAGCAATCACATCAACATTGAGCTTATCCACGAGTCAAGATCTAACAATAGAAACCTTGGAGTTGTCTCATTTGATCGCGAAGCATAGCATTTGAGAGACTTTATTCAAGAGAGGATAAGATACCTTGGTATTTTTATTCTATGTTTGATCATGCATAAAAAACACATCAACAGATATTCTCTCCCGATCCCCCATTTTTTTTAAATTTTTGCGGATATTCCTTTTTATTTTTGGTCTTTCTGGGAATTCACAGACATCTTGGAAACTTCAGGGCATCCCTCAAATCAAGCACATTAAAAACAACAAAATAAAAATTTTAAAAACAATCTAAAGCAAATGTAGCTCTAAAAGAGGGATCTACTAGGATCCCCAACCCAAAGAAAAAAGAGGTTAAAACCCATTCATGTTGCTATTTTGCATTCCTTAAAAGAGGAGGAAGTAGGGAAAAACATAAATCTATACAAAAACATAATCTAAACAACTGCATGAGAAACCCCCAAAGGAAAGACGCAAGCAAAACAGGAAAGAAAACAAAGCACTACAACATATAACAAAACCTAATTAAAAAACCAGCACCCAACCAAAGCCAAGGAAGGTGGGAAACCCCCCAACACGCCACTCCATAACCTCCAGGCACTTCTCTCCAATGACCATAGTCCCTATTGAAAACCTCATTGCCCAAAACTACCACTGACTTCGCCTTCACTCTCTCATCACCAGTAGGAGCTCCAAGCACTTCAAATTGAACAACTTTTATAAATTTATAATCTCTACTCACTTCACAAACTACATCAAATTTTACTTTCTGAGGATGCTAGCATGTAGCCACGTGTGACTTCAAGTAGACCTTGTGATGAGACTATAAAAAGCTTCATTATCATTCATAAATCTTGGCAAAAGGCTAAGAGATTGCTAATATCCATTATAACATCCTAAAACTCTACCTGCATAGCCAACAAACCTTGCCCATCCATATTGACCTTTTTAATCCATTGTCACACCCAGAGGAAAGGCAATTTTTGTAATGCTCCCTTTCTAGGCGACAAGAGATGAACAGACGATTGACCTTTCACTCTAGTTCCCGTAGGTCAACCATATGGTTAGGGGACTCATTCGGAGGAGCATAGAGCTTTGTGGGGGCTCTATGAGCCATTTTGAGCTTTCAGACGACAGTTCCTACTCTTTAGGGAGGTCTCCTATTGTTTAGGGAGAACTGGTAGTTAACAAGTTGACCACCCGAGGGACCACGGAGTTGAGCAAGAGCCTCTTGGACAGTTTATGGCATTTTGAGCGAGGTTCCTATTTTTTAGGAGGAACCGTCAATTAGCCTACGAAGGTTCAATCGTCAGCAGCAATCATAGCACTTCAAACAAAATTCCAATCTAAGCCTCAGATCTCATTTTATTAATAAATAAGGAAATATTTTAATATTTCCTAAGTTTGAATTTAATAAAATAATAATAAAGTGATATTATAATCACTTTATGGGGAAATAAGTTATAATAATTCATTGGCCCTCTTACCTAGGTGTTTTAGCAAATATTATTATAATAATGAGGGGCCCAAATTAAAATAATGATGAAGGCCCCTTGTGGTTCGTTTTTCATATGAGACATAAATAAAATAAAGTTATTTTATTGATAAAAGGGGAAATGAAACCCTAATTCGAAATTAAGGTTAGAGCTGGAATAAAAAGTGAATTTGACAATCATTTTGGCATGGAGTTGTTTTTTTTTTAGAGAATATTGTCGTTACAGGCTTGCAACGAGTTTGGCAGAGTTCTAGAGTGGATGTGGAGACAAAAACCTCCATTTCTTGGTGAAAGGACGAAACCCCTCACTTTTCAACATATCGATTTTCCTGGAATGCTTATATTTGGTCAAGGAGGGCTAAAAATCAGAGTTTTAATGACAGCTACGACAGGTTATCATTTTGAAATTCAGATCTGAGAAGGAATTTGATCATTTTCAGTGAAAATTGTGCACATTTGAGGCCAGTTGTACTTCCCCAACTAGACCACCATTCTAGCTAGCCTGGGAGATCAAATAAATAAACAAGAGGGTTTTGGAATCAACTTTTGCCTAGGAATTCATTGTTGGGGTTGGATTAAGGCAGATTAGTGGTTATTTCAGAGAATCCATGTCTCATTTGAGCTACATATGCAATTTATTGGGGAAGAGGTCAAATTTGGTGACTTCTCTTGGCAAGGTTTTGGAAATCAGTTTGGGTCTGCATAATTTTTCATCATTTGTTTTTGGTAATTCTTTTAGAGACAAATAAAACACATTGGTGTTGTTAGTAGCATCATTTATTGCAATTCAGTCTAATAAATAAGCCTTGCTAGGCAAACTCAGGACACCTGGTATGTTAGTTTGGCTTTGAATGTTAGTATTTGTTTATTCTTTGAAATTATTGTTAGCTGCAAATAAATCAGAAATATGCAATTTAGTTCTAGTCAAAATTTCAGTTTGTAATTTACATATTTTATCATCCCACATCACTCATCAAACAAGCAAAAAAACCATAAAAAACTCATCAAAACCAAAAAATTATATCGCTGGTCAAAGATTCACTTGAGACAAACCAATCAGATTTATGTCAATCCCTAGTTGGCATCTGATACATACCAGGAAGTCCCACACTTAGCTTGGAATGAAGGTTTTTATTGATATTTTGCAAAATAATGATGTCCAAAGCAAATCCAGGCCTCCAATGAGATTTATTTACTCTAACAATAATTATCAAAAACAACTCTTGCAAAAATAGATAAGTCTCATGCTGATTCCCTCAGAGCCCCAAGAGACTTCACTGAAATTGGTCAAGTTTCCCCATTGATTTGCTCAAATCTCTCTCCAACGTTGAGATAAACCTGAAGAAATGATTTATTTGCCAATTCCTACTGCTGATAATATTTTTTGTACAAAAAGACCAGCTGCAAACCCTTTATTTTATTTTTATTGAAACCCCAGGCAAGCTGAAATGGTACAATCTAGCTGGAAAAGTACGGCTGGCCCCAAATGTGCACAAATTTCACTGAAAATGATCAAATTCCCACTCACATTTGAATTTCAGAATGATAACCTATTGTAGTCATCATTAAAACTCTGATTTTAGCCCTCCCTGACCAAATATAAGCATTCCAGGCAAATAGGTATGTTGAAAAGTGAGAGGGGTTTCATCCTTTCACCAAGTAATGGACGTTTTCATCTCCAAAACCACTCCAAAACTCTACCAAACTCATTGCAAACCTGTAGATGATAATATTCTCTCAAAAAATAAACTCCATGCCAAAATGATTGTCAAATTCACTTTATATTTCAGCTCTAACCCTAATTTCAAATTAGGGTTTCATTTCCCCTTTTATTAATAAAATAACTTTATTTTATTTATGCCTCTTTATGAAAAACGAACCACAAGTGGCCTCCGTCATTATTTTAATTTCCCCCCCTCATTATTATTATTATTATATTTGCTAAAATGCCTAGGTAAGAGAGCCAATGAATTATTATAACTTATTTCCCCATAAAGTGATTATAATATCACTTTATTATTATTTTATTAAATCCAAACTTGAGAAATATTAAAATATTTCTTTATTTATTAATAAAATGAGATTTGGGGCTCAGATTGGAATTCCATCTGAAGTGCTATGTCACTGATGACAACTGAACCCCCGCAGGCTGACTGACAGTTCCTCCTAAAAAATAGGAACCTCGCTCAAAGTGCCAGAAATTGTCCAAGAGGCTCTTGCTCAACTTTGTGGTCCCTCGAGTGGTCAACCTGTTAACTACCAAGTCTCCCTAAAAAATAGGACACCTCCCTAAAAAGTAGGAACTGCCATTTGAAAGCTCAAAATGGCTCGTAGAGCCCCTGCAAAGCTCTATGCTCCTCAGAATGAATCCCCTAACCATCTGGTTGACCTATGGGAACTTGAGTGAAAGGTCAACCCTCTTCTCATCTCTTGTCGCCTAGAAAGGGAACATTATAGTTTCCACCAAAGATGGACTACTCATCGAAAACTCGGCAAGTAGCAAAAACTCGCCGAGTTTTTGGCGAGTTTTTGGCAAAAACTCGGCGAGTCCAAGTTAAAAACTTGCCCGTCAGCTTCCATGAAGCCGAAAACGGCAGAAAGAGAAATCATTTTTTGTTTTTTAATTGGGTTTTGGGCTAAGAAGGGGGAAGTTGACTTGGAGTGACTTGCAAGGTGATTTGGATTCCAAGTGGATTTGAAGGGGATTTGTGTTAGTTTTCGCGATCATATTAACAAAATGAACAGAAAAGTAATGATGCACAGAACAAGAAACAATACACAACACATACCCTGGGAAAACCTCCCTCTTGGAGGAAAAACCCAGCAACAAATCAGATCTAGATCCTTTTATTAATTGTAGAATACAATGGCAATAAAGATCAGATTACTTATCTGATATAACTGTCAATCTAGGGCAGAATTAGAGTTACAGTCATAACCCAGCTAGGGCACAATGTAACAGCAGAAGATAGCAAACTTATCTCTTTCTTATATAAGAATATCATCAGTATACAACTTCCAGCTCTTCGTAGTTCTTCACTGAAGATTGCAGACCTAATGATGTTTGTGGACCTTTAAGAGGAACTTGCTATCCTCTTCAATGTATTCACTGTCCAAGATCGCATGTATGGCAAATGCTGATGGCAGAAGTAATTCACTGACCTTCAGAGGTGGTTCGCTTGCCTTCAATGAATATTCGCTAACCTCCAGATCTTGCAGAGACAGCTTCACATTAATGATGATGAAAACTGAATGATGAATGCATACACATTAATCTCTATTTATATTTGGCGTGGAGACCAATTTAAGTCGGCTTCATCTTAAGTTTTGTGCCAAGACTTAATTACAATTATAGGGCTTATACGTTACCTTATGTCTTGCCCTATTTTGGTGTACTAATAATGATTAAGTAATATTGCAAGGGGAGTGCACCTATTTAGGACCACACGTTACATGAAGTGATATAGGGTCGGCCCTATAATATGATGAACATGTTTCATGTTGCTTGGCGTGAGGAGATAAAGGGCCCAACCCTATTCGAGTTTGTGCACATAGAGATAGGGCCCAACCCTAGTTACACACTTCCTTAATGAAGCAGGGCCCAACCCTATAAGGATTTAGATGATGCCTTAAGACAATCCAAATCTTATTTATTTTCCTAACCTAGTTACAAAATCAACACTCCCTCTTAACTAGGGAGGAAAATAAATACATAACCAAATTCACATGGACAAACCCATTGCATGAACATTTACAAGGTTTAGGATTAGGGCTTAGCCCTAATAGTTCAATCAATATACAATTCGTGATTTGATCACGCAATTGCATTACAATGAACCTTTACATGATCTTCTCTAGCAATGCCTGCAAAGGAAGAAGCCAACGCTTCATAACTTCACACTTTCCTCGGAACCTACATATAACACCATTATCTTTCATCATGCACATCCACAGAGGATGAAAGAGACTTTTCCATATGCACACCTACAATAATTAATACTCAAAGATATATATAACCATATAACATAAATCATGCACAACCGCAGAGGATACATAAACTTCTCCCAAAGAAGGACAATCTGTCACCTTGCACACCGCAGAGGGTGAACTCACCTTGCACTCCGTAGAGGGTGAGAAATAACCGCCACCTTGCACTCCGTAGAGGGTGGAAAATAACCGCCACCTTGCACTCTGCAGAGGGTGGAAAGAACTGCCACCTTGCACTCCGCAGAGGGTGGATGATACACCCAGTGTATCATGGTTAGTATCATCATAAATAAACATTTTGCAATAGACAAGGAATATACATTAGATATATATTATCAATTCCTCTATTAAACCATAATGATTAGAACCCAAGAATGAAATTGAGATATTAAAAGATATCAAGACTCCCTCTAAAACCCTATCTAAATAAAGAATTCAAAGACCTGATGATTCATTCTTACTTACAAAGTGGACCCATAGCATCTTAAAAGAGAGAGATGAAAGGTAGACTTTCATAATTAGTCCGATGACAAGATCTGATTGAGGGAGGGCTTCTCAGGTCATGCATGAAAGCTTTCTTTAGAGAGACATAATCTGAAAATATTATCTTCAAGAGTAGACATTAGGTTACCTTAGAGACATGATATAGTAAAACAAAACACCAACCCTTACAAACCCTCAACACACAGATTCAGACATATAGATAGAAGACATTTACCTATACTCGGATCCTAATAGTTAATACACATCCATATATATACACTATCACTATTCAGCCATGAATACATTGAATATATAAGTGATAGCAGGTATATGATAGCAGAAATATAAGGATGACAGCAAGTATCAAAATAAGGTAAGCTTTAAGGTAGCTTCAAATCACCTACAACTTCACTTACCTATCTCCCTTGAAATAAGTTGAGATTCATCACCTTTGAAGGTTCTAAGATACTAAGACGACGAGGAATCCATTGATGCAGATGAAGGACCTTGACTATGCATGTAATCATCTGAAAACCCTAGATCTGCACTTAGAAGTCCAGGCTGTAAATCTGATCATTGCACATGCAAACCTAGGCTCTGATACCATGTTAGTTTTTGCGATCAGATTAACAAAATGAACATAAAAGTAATGATGCACAGAACAAGAAACAATACACAACACATACCTTGGGAAAACCTCCCTCTTGGAGGAAAAACCCAGCAACAAATTAGATCTAGATCCTTTTATTAATTGTAGAATACAATGGCAATAAAGATCAGATTACTTATCTGATATAACTATCAACCTAGGGCAGAATTAGAGTTACAGTCGTAACCCAACTAGGGCACAATGTAACAGTAGAAGATAGCAGACTTATCTCTTTCTTATATAAGAATATCATCAGTATACAACTTCCAGCTCTTCGTAGTTCTTCACTGAAGATTGCAGACCTAATGATGTTTGTGGACCTTTAAGAGGAACTTGCTATCCTCTTCAATGTATTCATTGTCCAAGATCGCATGTATGGCAAATGCTAATGGCAAAAGTAATTCGCTGACCTTCAGAGGTGATTCGCTTGCCTTCAATGAATATTCGCTAACCTCCAGATCTTGCAGAGATAACTTCACATTAATGATAATGAAAACTGAATGATGAATGCATACACATTAATCTCTATTTATATTTGGCGTGGAGACCAATTTAAGTCGGCTTCATCTTAAGTTTTGTGCCAAGACTTAAATACAATTATAGGGCTTATACATTACCTTATGTCTTGCCCTATTTTGGCGTACTAATAATGATTAAGTTATATTGCAAGGGGAGCGCACCTATTTAGGACCACACATTACATGAAGTGATATAGGGTCGGCCCTATAATATGATGAACATGTTTCATGTTGCTTGGCATGAGGAGATAAAGGGCCCAACCCTATTCAAGTTTGTGCACATAGAGATAGGGCCCAGCCCTAGTTACATGCTTCCTTAATGAAGTAGGGTCCAGCCCTATAAGGATTCAGATGATGCCTTAAGGCAATCCGAATCCTATTTATTTTCCTAACCTAGTTACAAAATCAACAATTTGAAGGGGATCTGAAGGGAAAATCATATTCCCAGGTTAGTTTTTTTATTTTTTTTCTATGCTTTTTTAAAACAATTTGTTTATTTTTTGTTGCATTTAGATGGATTAAAAATGATTCATAGGTAGTTGAAATCCTTTCTAAGTTATTTGCACAAGATTTAACACTAGATTTGACAAGTTTTGTTGAATTTTCACAATTTTTTTGAAGAATCTAGTTTTCAAAAAAAAATTCAAACCCTACTTTTTTTAAAAAAAAACTTTGAATGATGTCTAGATTTTTTAAACTAATGTAGATAGTTTGCTAAATTGTTTAACTAAAATGTTAAAAAAAAAAATCACTTTGTATGTGTAGGTTAAGTAAGCATTAATCATGGCAAGGGAGCAATGGCCACTAGATCCATGCACATCTGGATATATAGGTACCCGTCCTAGAGGTGCTAGAGATGGGGCATGGAGGTATGCCTATGGGGGACCTGATCCTGGGTCAATTATATGCATAAAGTGTGAGAAAATACTTCATGGAAGCGTCAACCACCTCAAATACCACCTTGCAGGAATAGACAGGCATGATGTTAGAGCATGCCCTGGGACCAATGAAGAAATAAAAAGACAAATGAATGCCCTACTTGCAGCTGGGGAAGAAAAGAAATTGCAAAGGGAGAGGGCAAAGCTAGCCATGAGATCAGCCATAGATGAATCTCAAGGTGTTTTTGTTTACATTGAAGAGGAACAAGAAACACTTGAGGGCATAGTGGGATCTTAGCGTGGCCCACGTATCCGCAAACCCACCACCACCTCGCCCATCGCTTCTTCTTCCTCTAGTAGAGTACCCGACACTGTTCCACTTCCATCATCACGATTAGGGTCCATAGGTGATTATTTTGTGCCCAGGAACACACCTGGAGAACAACCATCATTAGAGGCTACTGGATGGAATAAGGAGGTACATGAAAAACCGACATTGCAGCAGTTGATTTTTGGTACTTCAACAACATTCCATTCAATGTGGCGGACAATCCTTATTGACTGAATTTTGTGACCGCTATGACAGTTTCAGGAAAGGGGTACAAGGCCCCTTCTCGCAAGGATTTGAGTGGGAGGTTAGTAAATTACTACATAGTCCACTTGATTTCATTTTTAATTATTTTTTAGATTTCTTGTTTATTAAATCAAAATTGTGTACTAAGACCTAATTTTACTTTGCTCTTACAGGTTGCTCACAAATGTAGTTGCTAGGGCAAGAGAAGTGATGGAGGATCAAAAAATTGAATGGGCAAATTATGGTTGCACCATTCTTTCTGATGGGTGGACAAATGGCAAGAACCGCACCATCAACAGTGTTCTTGAAATCTGTCGATGCCTCCAGCAAGGTGAAAAATGCAGAAACATTGGCTAAAATGTTGGAGCATGTCGTCATGGAGGTGGAGGTAGAGAATGTGGTGCAAATCATCACAGATAATGCAACAACATATGTGTCAGCAAGTAATCCTTTTAAATTATCACCTTAAGGCATTAGCAATATTTTCATTTGTTGTGGCTTTGTTTTGCTTGGTTGCATATTTCTTAAGAATAAATTCTTCTTTTGCAGGAAGAATCCTCCAAGAGAGGCACCCCACACTTTTTTGGACACCTTGTGCAGCATATGTCCTTGACCTCCTTTTGGAGGACATAGGAAAATTTGAGTGGATGACTCCAATTGTGGAAGATGCAAGGAGGATCACCAAATATATTTACAATCATCCTTGGGTCCTAAATTTGATGAGACAGCACACCCAAGGGAAAGATTTGGTGAGAGCTGGTGTCACAAAGTTTGCAACGATTTTCTTGACATTGCAAAGCCTTCTTACTACATTGACTTCTTTGAAACAAATGTTTGTGAGTGGAAAATGGTTTAACTCACCTTATTCAAAGAAGCCTAAAGGAGAGGTTGTCGCATGCATAGTCCTCGACAGCCAATTTGCACAAAGGGCTTCAGAGATTGTGAAGGTTGTTACTTCAAAACTTTAATTTTTAAATTTTAATTTTCTTGATTCAAGTCTCTCATTACTAATTTGTAACTTCATTATTTAATCTTTCTGTAATTTGTATTTTTCAATTGTAGGTGTCAGAGCCCTTGGTTCGAGTTCTTCGCTTGGTAGATGGGGATAAAACCCCAATGGGATATCTTTATGAGGCCATGGATAAGGCCAAGGAGTCTATCAAAAATTACTACAAGGGGGATAGACTCAAATTTGATCCCATTTGGGAAATTGTTGATAGGAGGTGGAACAATCAGCTCCACCAAGCCATTCATGCAGCAAGGTACTTCCTCAACTCTCGTTTTAGGTTCGGGGGTTCTTGCTCAGATCCGAATGGAGAGGTCATGGAGGGCCTCAGTACATGCATTGAGAGGATGATACCCGATGTTGAGGAGAGAGACCTCATTGTGAGTGAGCTCCAAAATTATGAGGGAGGAAGGGGTAAGCTATTCTCTTCAGCGCTGGCTAGGAGAGGAAGAACCACTCAAACCCCAGGTATAACATTTGCCATTTGGATTTTGGGATCTAAAATGATTGATAAATTATGTTTTGTCTTTTCTCTTTGCTTTCTAACTTTTCCATTTTATTCATTTTGCAGATACTTGGTGGCAAAATTGGGGTGGAAACACCCCACATCTCAAAAAATTTGCCCTCAAAGTCTTATGTCAACCTTGCAGTTCATCCAATTGTGAGCACAATTGGAGCTTGTTTGAAGCAATCCACACGAAGAAGAGGAGCAAGTTAGCACAAAAACGACTCAATGACCTTGTCTACGTGCAATATAATCTTCGATTGCGTGTAAGGAAGGTAGAGGAACTAAAAGGTGGTCCAATTGACTTGGATGATATAGATCCTTACAGTGATTGGACATCACAGGAGCAGCCTCCATTGTTTTCCGACACTGCCATCATTGATTTGGAGAGGCAGGCTATGGAGGAGGGGGGTGGATTTGGTTTCACGTTGGATGGCATTGAAGAGGATGAGGATGAGAATTCATTGCCAGTGCCAGAAGCAGGTGGAGACATAGCTTCATCTAGGATGGAGGATGAGTCAGCCATACCGAGCGAGGAGGCACAGTCACACCCATAGGAGACTTATACGACTAGATCCTCTAGTTCTACCTCTCCCCAAGTTTTTGCTAGAGCTGGGAAGAGGAAGTTGTAATTGTAATTTGTAATGATGTATTTACTTTTGGTTTTACAAAAGCTATTTACTATATTGCTTTCAGGGTTCCAGCCATCATCATTCCTCATGAGGATGCGATTTTGTAGACACTTTGCATTTAAATATATCTAGAATCAACTTGTTTCTTTTGTGTTGTCATTTATTGACTCATTGGATGCATCTTCTCATTAAATTTTGCAAAAAAAATGCATTTTTTATTAAATTTAAGTGTGTTTTAAAGTAGCCGAGTTTTTCGCCGAGTTTTTCCCGAGTTTTTCTCCCAAGGGCTTGGCGAGTCGAGCCGAGTCGCGAGTAGTCCAACTATGGTTTCCACCAAGTCCACATCCTACCACACCAGAAGAAATTCTAGGAATCCCCTAACCTCTGACCATTAAACAATCTATGAAAGCGTATCCCTCGAGTCAACCAAGATTGTCACACCTAGATTCTCACTATCCACCAACCCTTCATAACGTATATTGCATTTGACTAAATTCAACAAAGCAATGATCTAGCAAGCCCCGAGATTACCACTTTCTATTCTGCCTCTTTGTTAGTTTTCATTCCTAGCAAAAGTGATCTTCCTTTCATGAAAGCTCCTAAATTTTTACAAAGAACATACCCAGCCCCAACTTGGCCCCAATTTCCTCGCAACACACCATCGAAGTTCAATTTACCAAACCCCTCCATTAGAGGCTTCCAATTCTCATTTCTATTCTCTTTTCTTTTCACAATTACTCATTAACAGAATTTTGGTTTGTTTATATTAGTTTTAGATAGTTTTCATTTATTTATACTACAAAAATTCAAACATTAATTTTATATATTATTTAATAGCAATCCCTCCGCCATCCTCAAAATCAAAAATAAAAAATTGCCATCCCCGAAGCTCAGAGAAACACTGATAGAACTCTTGTCCAGTAAGATTATTCTATTTTCCTTTATTCAAATCTTACAATTAATCACAGTTATATTCTAATACAACAAATGTTATGTCTTTTAGCACAAATTCTCAAAAACAAGAATAGATTCCTTAGTGTCAGCTGTGTGTAAAGGAATAGAAAATGCCATTGCCTAACTATTTGCTTTTCCTCTGAATTTATATTTATATATTTGTGGATCAATTGGAACTATTGGATACTGTCAGGCATGTAGAGCACAATACTAGAAGAGTTATAAGGTAATACAATAAAGCAGAATGGGAGAGAGAAGATAAGGATCCTTGGAAACAATTCAAATGCCAGATGACTGCTAAATCATCGTCCTTGTAAGAGAAAAAGGACTGGGTAAAACAAGTTTGACAGCAAATCTACAGTTCTCTGGCAATATATACCATAAATGATTACCACCGCCTCACTAAAGAAGTAAGCAGCTGCAGGCAACAAAACAGTGTAATTTATTATATAATATTATTATATCATAGTTTCAATCATTCTCATCTGTTCAATCACGTGTAACAGTGCTCAACAAAAGCTTTCTCCATTTAGACTATTGAAATTTAAAAGCACCAAGGTTACTATCTTACAAGTCATTGCCATTAAACAATTCAATAAAAATCTAGTATCAAACAGAATTAGCAAGAAGGCATGGAAAACAAAGTTACCTCAAAAAATTCTAGTGGACTTCCTTGCTTGTAAATCTCTCTTTTCTTTCTGTTCTGCTCATCATTAGGAAAGACAGATGTGAACAGTGTTCTCCATCCTACCAGTAAAATAAAGGTACTACCCATTGAGACCAGTATGAACGTGGCTGCTGGAAAATGACCAGCAGTAACTCCTCTGATGGCCAGTCCCAACTATTGCAGCACAACAAAAAAGCCATAAGAACATTTAAAAGCATTATATTATCAATGAAATTTCCAAAATGTTCCTGAAAGTTTAAACGACTAACTAATACAAGGTTTTATTCATACCTATGTTCCTTGCCACTTCTACACATTTCTCATTTGAGCTATAGACAATTTCAGGATATTAATTTTTTTGAAGCTCTAGTCACACGAGTGAACACTTGACTAGTTATAATCTTGAAACTATCTGTGCCTATTACATCCCTCTTTCTTGATTTTGAAAAAATGCTTCTTATGCTTTGTTTTGGCTAATCAGTGACATTGTTTTATTCTTCTATGAATGAAGTTGTTATCTAAAAGGAAAGGATTGATGAAGTTATTTAATTAGCAATATTTTATGAAATTGACAAACCGGTTAAGATGTGACTAACTGAATTTTATTGTGACCACGTATTTGTAGGAACCACAACACCCTCAGGAGGAAGGGAGAGAGTATCATCAAGGATAGGGTCGCAAATATTAGAAAAGAACCTTGCCAATAAGTCCTGCGTCCGGTTAAACGGACGTATACCTCGAGCGTCATGGCCTTGGTAGAGTAAAGTCCATACCACCCTATTGATGTTGACCTAGAGTCAGTTGTCACCCTTGCACTGACAAGTAGTAAGGTATCCTTGGTCTGAGTTTATTTTGTTATTGTGTATATATATATCAAAGGCATTTTTATGGATTGATGCACTAAGAGATATATTCATACCCACACATGTACATTGATAACGTACGTGTATGGACATGAATATATCCATTTTTACGTTGGATGTGTGTATTATGCGAAGTATCACATTATTATCTTGCACCTTGTTTGAAGACCACCAACTTTGAATGAGGTGGCCACCATCTTGGTGGCAGAGGCCTTCTTGTAACTGTTGGACGTTATGCTAAAGGTGTCGATGCTTGATCACCAAGCTAGCACTTCTTAGCAAGCATTACTATTATTTATGTAGGAATCAAATCCTTGTTGGAGGTTGCCGACTTGATTATATGTGATATTGTTCTATTGCTCTGCAAAAACCTTTAGCATTTTGTATCAAGTTGCTGGGATATTGGAGGTATTTGGCAGCATTAATGTGCCTTGGCTGTGCATGAAGTATTGCTTGGAAGCTTGCTGCTTTGTATAGTGTTCGAGCCAATTGTGTCAAGATCGACGGAAGTCTTGGAACTCTCTCTCTTCCTCTATCGAATCTCAAGCGAGGAAATGTTACTCTGCTTTGTTTCTTGATTGATCTGAATACATTCTTATTATTAATAAGTGATCAAATCAAATAGAATGAGGATGCATGCTTGAATAGGTGAAGTTATTGATGATTTAGATTTTGTTGATTACCTTCGATATGCATGATATTGTTGTGAGATATCGCAATATGGCAATGTAATGGTAGGAATTCTTATCACCATACTAAATAATAGTATCATTGTTAAGATGATCTGCATGCTCATTATCCGAGCCATGAGTTTATGAATCTATCTACCTTGGTAATTTTAAGCTAGAAGCAAACTGCATATCTTGAATTGTTCTGTTTTGTATATCTTGGTCGATTAAGGCAATTGTATTTTCTTGTTTGTCCTAAGCTATCAAATCTTTGTTGATTTTAGATTGAGATGGTTTGTATTCTTGGTTGTATTGTTCTAGTATTCCATTGTGAACGTGGGTGAAGGGCGACCTTGTCCTTAGGATAACTCAGTCCAGCCAACCGATGTAATTGTTGGTGGAAGTAAGCCAAACTTAGTCTGGAAACAAGTAACTTTGTGCAATTGATATAAATGACTAAATCCGTTCTAGTATGATTAATTCTACATCCTTCGCCAAATAGAACTTATGATAGCCTCTCCATGGATGGAGTTAAACCATTACCTTTTTGGAATAGTTTATTGATGGTCAGTTGGAGCCTTGAGTAAGTTGCAAGAACACAACTCTTTCATTCCTCATCCCGAATAGGGTGGTGGACATTGACTGCACTCCTACGTGCTTATTATGAAACCTTGACCAAAGTGGCGGTGTAGTTAGCATGCATTTGTCATATCACAAGAGTCAAATACACCACTAGCTAGAGTGTCATGCAAGTGGGGGTACCTATAGCGTATAACCGGTTAGTCAATGTAGAATCTAAACATCAGGTTCAGAGGCTTAATGGAAAATGTTTTATCCTCTATCTACTACCCTCGTGAAGGGTTGGACCCTTCGGATAGGAAGTGGCACGGGGGACGTATGTTCGTGGTTGGGCGGAAAAGCCCTTGATGATGCTCTCCCTCTTCTAGTTGTAATGAGATAAGCATTTGTTCATCGGAAAGTTCTTTAATCTGTAAACTCTTAAACTCTTCTCTCTCTTTACTTTAAGATATGAGTTGTTAGATGTTAGTTAATGTTTCCTTTCTGCTGAAATGGTTAGTAAGTATAGTCAGTTATTAACGGTTTTCAATTTCAGTTGAACATGAATGAAATGAATTTCTTTTCCTAGGTTTTCCTTTTTTAGAATTTTTGGTTGTTACAGTGCCAACAATCTCACTTTATGATCAAAGTATGTGTGTCTCTTATTGTTGCCCAGAAGTTTGAGTTATGCCACTCTCAAACCATTTCTATCAATTTCACAACTTTAGCTTAGTTGCTAAAAGCCTAGAAATATATCTGTTCTTAAACCAAAAATGAGGTTTCCTTGAACTTGAGGGAAGTAGATAAGAAGAAATGCAATGACTTCAAAGGTCAATCTTATTTGACTAGTTGTAACTTAAAAGACATGTCACAACAGGACTGAAAATTAAAACTTTGAGAAATACAGTAACAAAGTTGCCATTACCTCCATCCACAAAAAGTGCAGATTCATATTCTTGTAACAATGATAGTACAAAATCCAAAACAGATTAAGAATTATTTTTTTTATGTCCAAAGGTAATCAGTCTGAGTTATCTCCAAAATTAATACATTGTGAGATGATTGATTAAAACATTTAATGTCAGCTTCAGATTTTTTTCTCCTATCAAAACATTGTATTGTTAAGATTAGGTATTGCAAATCTTGAAAATCCTAGGAACAATATCATATTTAATAATTTGTAATGTGCTTAATTGTCGGCCTCTTATGGGAGTAACACTTAGGAGGAACCTCAAAATTCCTTGGATGACACACTAAATCCTTAGGCATTTATATTATGACAAGTATAAGAGAGCACTGATATAAGGGTTACACAAATGCACTAGGAAAAACATCTTGCACTTCTATTGTAGGCAGTGTGTAAGAGTGTCTTGGAAAAGGAGTTACACTTTCCGAATAAAGCACCTAGTTTGACTGGTTGACTAGTCAAACAGTGGGAGTTACACATGCATACATAAAAGGTGGTGCTTGGATTTGAATGGTCCTCTTGACCATAACTTGGACACTCCTTTTGGTAGCCCACAGTTTTGTCAAACCCACAAGTGGCTCCCTAGATTGATGCAGAGGAAGGACCTCTACCACAACAAATATTCAAGACTTACAAAGGATTTCACCAATCCCAACATGGGGTGCAGTAGGACTTATTGGGTTTTAACCATTCCCATATAACCCCTCAACCTTTTTTGGACGCCCTTCCTTGGAGACTTCACAACATGTTTATGACAACTTCTCCTAGGCCTTTTGACTGCTGGTGTCAGGTCCCCTCACAATCCCAAACAAAGATTTAAGACATGAGACAAAGTTTCCAATAATGACATATGTAGGGACTACTCTATTTAGGAATACTAAGACATACAATGCAAGTTTGACTCTCAAATACTTGAACAAGGATTGAGAACCCTTCTAAGACTCTTCTCAACATTTATTATGAATTTAGGAGAACTCAACCAACTTTTAAACTAATTTTGTTCAATCTTCTATCTGCTGTCTTAACGAGTCATACACAACC
>NW_026730197.1:0-20117 GCF_030272615.1 Cryptomeria japonica
AAATAATACATACTGCATTCATAATATCAGGTCTTGTTTGTGTCAAATATAGTAAACCTCCTATCATAGACTTGTATCTTGTCAGATTAACATGTATTGATTCATCCTTCAAAGATAGTTTATCAGTTGTAGTCATAGGTGTACTTACCGGTTTAGAGTTTTCCATGCCAAATTTCTTAAGTAATTCCTTCAAGTACTTTGATTGATTTATGAATATACCTTTATCAATCTGTGCAATCTGCAATCCTAAAAATAATTTTATCTCTCCAATCATAGACATTTCAAATTCTTCCTCCATCTTATTAGAAAAGTCTTTACATAATCCATCTTCTCCTCCAAAGATTATATCATCAACAAAAACTTCAATAACCAAGATGTCATCATTAGTCACTTTGTAGTAAAGATTGTTGTTAGCATTACCTTTAGTGAAACCAATCTTCAAAAGATATTTGTCCAATCTAGCATACCAAGCTCTAGGAGCTTGCTTCAATCTATATAAAGCTTTCCTTAACCTGCAAATCATATCTTTGTTATTTGTCAAAGAAAATCCACCAGGTTGTTCAATGTAAACTTCCTCTTCTAGATCTCCATTCAAAAATGCACATTTAACATCTATTTGATATACTTTATAGTTCTCGTGTGCTGCAAAAGCCAAGAATAATCTAGCTGCCTCAATTTTAGCTACCGGTGCAAAGGTTTCATTATAATCAATTCCTTCTTTCTGTGAATATCCCTTACACACTAATCTTGCTTTGTTTCTAATTACCTTACCATCTTCATTAATTTTATTTCTGAATACCCATTTAGTTCCAATTACATTTTTGTTTTTAGGCTGGGCAACCAATGTCCATGTGTTATTCTTTTCAATTTTTTCCAATTCATCTTCCATAGCCTTAATCCAATTTTTATCTTCACATGCCTCATTAATAGTTGCTGGTTTAAATTGATAAATTAGACATACCTCTTCATTTGCCAATCTTCCTCTAGTCATAACTCCTTGATACTTGTTCCCAATTATCTAATTTTCAGAGTGATTCAATCTTACATACCTAGGTGTTTTCACTTGCTACTGTTCTTCAGTCACTGTGGAATTCTCAGGTGATGCCAGTGTGACTGGATCAACATTTTGTATCAGTGTGCTTATAGTTGGTTAATTTGTGATTATCTCAACTGTCAGTATAGAGTTTATAGACCTTCTTAACTATTCATCAATCTTCACATTTGCACTTTCAATGATTTTTTGCAATCTCTTATTAAAACTATAGATGTCTAAAAATGGTCAATGCTTGTAGAATCATACTTTAACATTTGTGCATTGCTTTATTTTAGGGTTTTTGCATCGCATTAACATTTCTCCTATGATTTGCACTTGGTCTTTATCATTTGCGAGCATTGAGTCTTTCTTCTACATTCTTCATTTGTCTCGCTTTCGAATTTGGTCTTGTCGATAGCAATATTTGTCATGATTTTGGTCAATCTTATCCTGTCGTATCAATGTGCAAGCTCATTTGTCATCATTTTGGACATCATCAATCCTAATAAGGGTTTTTTCCTCTTATCAATCTTGTCATTTTGCAATCTATTTTGTCATCAATCCTTGTCTTCTAGTCAATTTTGTCATTTTACGATCGATTTGTCATCGATCGTCGTCCTTCTCAATCATGTCAATTTGGATCAATTTGTCATTGTTCCTCATCAATTGGCACACTTATCAATCAAATTATTTGTCAAGCATTGGTCCTTTGTTAGTCAGAATCATGATCAAATCGAATTGATATCAATGATCCTTTGTCAAGACCTAATTGTCATTCTTGCATTTTCTAATTCATCTTCTAGGGTTTCATGATTTGTTCATTTAATCTTGTTTGTCACTTTTCCCTCTAGGTTAAATAGTTTATTTATCCTAGGTCTTCTTATCACAATTAAATGTTTATTTAATTGGCTAATTAATTCTTCCCTCTTTGTGAATTAATTAATAAATGAAAAAAAATGTAAATTAATTCACTTAATTCCTAATTTCCTAATTTTCATCAATTTCTAATTCCTAATTTCCTAATTTCTATTTCATCTATTAATTTTCTAATTCTCTCCTATTTTTCCTCCTAATTTCATGGGAATGACATTTCAATTTGTCATAATTTGTCATAATTGACAATCAATCAATTTTGACATAGAAATTTGTCATAATTTTGTCATGAATTATCAATCAATCAATCTTGCATAGAAAGTGCAAATTTGTCATAATTTGTCATAATTGACATTCTTGATTTGCAATTTCCATTCGAATCTCTTCATGCTAATTTGATCTTTTCTCCAATTTGTCTATAAATTGGATGATTTTCTTCAATCAAGATCCCTACCTGGTTGAATCAATCACGTTTTGAGTATTCTTGCACTACAATCTTGTCTACTTGCTTACATATCATGCTTATGCACTAGTAGGTGAGATCCACAAACAAAGCTATTTGAAGGAGAAAGAAGGACAATGGAGCCACATGAAGGAGACATTCAAGTCTGCATTTGGTTTGCTTAGTTTTCAATCTTGAATGTCTTGTTTTCATGTCTTTATTGAGTGTGTTTAGGATTGATCATTGCATTTGAGCTTTCGTGATTGAGCTAGATTACTAATACTACTTGCTTTGATGATTTCCAATTTCCTAGCTACAAAAACATCTATATGCCTTTCTCTTAGATGAATAACCAAGAAATATTCCTTCATCACTTCTAGGATCAAATTTTCCAATATAATCATCTCTCCTAATATAACATTTGCTTCCAAATATTCTAAAATATTTAAGAGTAGGAGTATTACCAAACCATAGTTCATGAGGGGTCTTACCGGTTTCACCTTTGATGTGAACTCTCTTGAATGTATTAATAGTTGTATTGACTGTTTCTCTCCAATACACATGAGGTAGGTTTGCTTCTGATATCATGCTTCTAGTTGCATCCAAAATAGTTATGTTCTTCCTTTCCACAACTCAATTCTACTGGGGTGTCCGAGGTGATGATAATTGTCTTCTAATTCCATTCACTTCACAGAATGTATTAAATTCCTTAGATATGAATTCACCTCCTTGATTTGATCTCAATCATTTAATTTTCTTATCGGTTTCATTCTCTACCATCACCTTGAATAGTTTGAATTTCCCAAAAGCTTCTGATTTCTCCCTAAGAAAAGTAACCCAACACATGTTCGCAATATAGCATTATAATAGACAATGAAAGATTGTTGGCATTTCAATAAGGATATTGAGAAGGTTGTTGATGATTATGGATATAACTGATTAAGAATATTTACTGTCTTGATATTATTATTTTGCTATTGATGTCAAGAAATTGATTTTCTAATTTAGTATGATGTTGCCATATCTTGAGAAGTATGATCTGAAGATTATAAAGATGTCAGTAAAAGACACAGGAAAGAATATGATGAATAAAGGGATGAATAAGGTATTCAATGGGCAACTAGTACTGAGTCAGACAATGATGAGATCATGATGTTTTAGATTGTTTTAACATCATACATATGTTGTAAATTGTAAAGGTTAATACTATACTATGTTATCAAGCAAAGAACCTAGTCGGTAAACCCTAAGGTTATCGCTATCGGCTAATGAAGGCGAAATGTCTACCGAGTGAATTTTAGTATTTACCGAGTTGTTACCGAGTTGTAACCGAGCTATAACAGAATGCATTAAATGTTTACATGCATTATTTAATGAAGGAAGCTGATGAGCTGGAACTGATTGAATGATTGGTATGTCATTAATATAGTTTGTTAATTAATCTAAGGCAAAGGAAAGTTGGCATGAAGATCTACAGCTCAGATTGAACCGTAATACCCTGGCATAAGTTCCAAGAAATGTATGCAAGTTCCTAGGTGGGGTAAAACGTTTTCAGATCGAAAGATGCATTGAACTTGGACAAGATCAAAGATCTGATGGCTATGATTGATCATGGCAAATGTGATCAAGGAGATTAAGTGGTTACCGAATTGTTTATAAAAAAGAAACTATTTATAAACAATGTATGTGGGCAAGTGTATGCACAGGGATGCTACATAGTGATTATCGAGCACAGAAGCTTGAAGACCTATTTGAATAATAGAGTATAGAAGCCCAATAGATAGACAAGATTAGTTCTATGTATAGATTGTATTGAATAAATAGGAATCTGCTTTAGCATTTTAGATGTGAAGTTGTAGATAGATTTTATTATTGTTATTTTGTGAAAGTGACAGAAAATCTCTTAACTGAGTGGACTTAATAGTCTTATTTGTAAAACCTTCTAGCAAGGTGACATTCTAATTGAGTGTTTGAAATCCTTTAACAAGGTCACTTCTAACAAGGTGAAGATCCTAATAGATCTGAGGGAAATCCCTTAACCGGATCACATCTAGCAATGTGTTTGTAATCTTTAATAGGATTTGCTTTTAACCGAGCATACTCTAGAAGAGTATATTTCTTAGTGGGTCCGAAATCCCACAGTAGTTTTTCCCTATTTGGGTTTCCATGTTAAATCTGGTGTTATGAGGTTTATGATGTTTATATGCTTTTGAGTTTGCATGTTTAACAGTTTTGGTTATATTACTGAAATATATGTTACCGAGGTTGAATCTGATGTTTTTATGGAAGATTAAGTTTGTATGATTCACCCCCCTCCCCTCTCATCTTGTTGGCTATTGGATCTATACTTATATTAAGTATCAGAACTATCAATTGGTATCAGAGCTTTGGACTCCGGAAGGAAAGTTTAAAGGCACTTGAGTTAAAGATCCAAAGATGTATAAGAGGGATGCACCGAAGCTGACCAAGTCAAGTTTCTCTACATGGTAGAAAAGGATGAAGCTACATCTATCAGGAGTTGGAGAATATGTTGTATACTATCTAGAGAATGATTTTGTTACACCGAGCACCTATCCATTGACTATGGAAGAGATAAAGGCAAAGCAAGAACATATTCAAGCAATGATTGAAATAACATCTGCATTGGCTGACTCAGAGTTTAATGATCTAGAAGGCTGCAATGATGCAAAGGCAATGTGGGATAAGCTCATATTAGTATATGGAGGAGATGAACATGTTCAAAGAGTAAAAGTAGATAGTCTAAGAGGACAACTTGAATCTATGAGGATGAATGAAGGTGAGAACATAACTCAGTACAGTACAAGACTAAAGGATATTGTCAATCAAATCAAAGGAGCAAGTGGAACTATTGAAGAAAAGGATATAACAAGTAAGTGGTTAAGAACCCTTCTACCAGCTTATGCAATCTGATTCTCTGCAATCAATGAATTGAGGTATGTACCTAATATGCCAGTTTCTTTAGATGCTACTATTGGTAAGCTACATGCATTTGAGTTAAGTAATTTTGATAACAGTGGATCTTTGGTAAATAAAGTTGAATCTGCATTTAGTTCTTTTCATCTTGATGAATCTAATGGTTTCAATGAAAGAAAGTATAAGTACTCTGAAGGAGATCATAGTGGAGCAAGTGAAATATTTCATAAGAACATGGATGTAGTACACAAACTATATGAGGAAATCAGAAAGCAAGAAGAGTTTGAAGCACTATTAGCCAAAAGGTTACCAAGAGGCAAAGGTAAGTATAAAGGAAAGCAACCTTTGAAATGTTTCAATTGTGATAAGATAGGACATATGGCTTTTAACTATCCTGACAAAGATTCTACTAAAAAAAGAGATTACGGAGATGACAGACAGAAAGACAATCATTACAGAGGACACCGAGACTTGAGAAGAAGAGATAGAAAGACATGCCTAATAGCTGATGAGGAATCTAACGATGATAAATCAGATGAGACTGATACAGACGAAGTAGTTTATGTGGCTATCAAAGATGGATCAGATGAAGAAAGGTATGAAGAAAAATCCCTAATATCTCACATAAACACTAATGATTCTTGGATTATAGATAGTGGATGCTCACATCATATGACAGGAGATAAACACAAGTTTGTTATATTAGAAGATTATGATGGAGGCTATGTCAAATTTGGTAATGATGCACAATGTCTGGTGAAAGGTAAAGGATCTATAACACTTCTTGACAATGCAAGATGCAATGATGTTTATTGGGTTGAAGGTTTGAAATACAATTTGTTAAAAGTAGCACAACTAAACAACACAGGTTACCAAATAGAATTTTAGAAAGGAATTGTCAAAGTTCATGACAAGAATGGAAAGTTAGCTGCTACCAGGACACAAACAAAAGGTAACACATTTCACCTTGACTCAACTCGTAATAAGTGTTTGCATACAAAGATAGATGATTCCTGGTTATGGCATAAAATGTTTTGTCATGTAAATTTTGATAATCTAATCAAAATAAGTAAGAAGCACTGAGTAAGAGGTCTACCGAGTCTTAAAAAACCTGAGAATGCTATGTGCCAAGGATGCCAGATGGGTAAGATGACAAGATCAAGCTTTACAAGTAAGTCTTACACTTCTAAGGGAATTTTAGATCTAGTGCACACTAATCTTTGTGGTCCTATGAAAGTTCAAAGTTATTATGGTGATAAATATTTCATATTATTTGTGGATAACTATTCAAGGATGATGTTAGTAATGTTTCTAAAAGAAAAATCAGAAGCTTTTCAAATGTTTAAATGGTACAAGGCAAGAGTTGAAAATGAAATAGGAAGACAACTGAAATGTCTTACATCAGATAGAGGAGGAGAGTTCACATCTGATGAATTCAACATATTTTGCAATGATCATGGTATTAAAAGAGAAGTCTCTGCATCGAGAACTCCATAGCAAAATGGAATAGCTGAGAGAAGAAATAGATCTATTGTGGATTGTGCTAGAACACTAATGATTGAAAAGAAGGTACCGCAAACTTTTTGGAGAGAAGCAATAAGCATTGTTGTTTACACCTTGAACCAAGTACAATTGAAGAAAGGTACTTTGAAGACACCATATGAAATCTGGTATGATAAGAAACCTAATGTAAGTTATCTTAAAATATTTGGAAGTAGATGCTATGTTCACAAAGATGATAGAAATGGCAAATTTGATCAGAAAAGTGAAGAAGCAACATTTCTAGGTTATTCTTCTAGAAGCAAAACATTTAAATGTCTGATCAAATCATCTAACAAAATAGTAGAAAGTGCAAATGTGAAAATTGATGAATTTGCAGAAAGGAATGATGAAGGAAATTCCAAGGAACTAGAAAAATATGATGAATTTGTCTATGTTCAACTGACAAGTCTTGTCGAGAAGATTGTTGAAGAAAATGAAGAGAATATCCAGTTACCGAGTGAAGAAGAAGATCATACAGAGCCTACCGAGCCTGTATTAGCCAAGTATGTCAGAAGACATCATGCACCAAGTCAGATTATAGGAGATAAGGATGATCCAGTGATGACAAGGAACAATCTAAGATAGAACACATGTTTGATATCTGAATTTGAACCGAGAATAGTGAAAGAGGCATTTAACAGTGAAGATTGGATAAATGCTATGACAGAAGAGATTGATCAAATCAAGAAGAATGACACATGGACACTAATCCCAAGACCAAAAGACAAAAATGTAATCAGTACAAAGTGCATTTTCAGAAACAAGCTAAATGAAAAAGGAGAGGTCATTCGAAACAAAGCAAGACTAGTTTGCAAAGGTTATGCTCAGGAATAAGGAATTGATTATGGTGAAACTTTTGCACCTGTTGCTAGACTTGAAGGAGTAAGAACATTGTTGGCATATGCTACTTTCAAAAATTTCAAGGTATATCAAATGGATGTCAAATCTGCATTTCTGAATGGAATATTAGAAGAAGAAGTTTTTATTGAACAGCCTGAAGGATTTGTTGAAGACAATAATAAAGATCAAGTATGTAAATTAAACAAAGCTTTATATGGTTTGAAACAAGCACCTAGAGCATGGGATGAAAGATTGCACTCTTATTTGATTAAGATTGGTTTTATAAGGACAAGTGAGAACAACAATATGTATATGAAGAATGATGATAATGGAATACTGATCTCAGCCATATTTGTTGATGATATTATATTTTGTTGAAATGACTCTTTATGCAAGAACTTCGGAAATGAAATGAGAAAAGAATTTGAGATGTCATTAATCGGTGAGCTAAAGTATTTTATAGGTTTACAAATACTGCAAATGAAAAATGAGATTTTCATTACTCAATCCAAGTACATAAAGGAAATCTTGAAGAAATTAGGAATGGAGGATTCAAAACCAGTAAGTACTCCTATGACTACCAACTATAAATTATCAAAGAATGATGAATTTGCATCTGTTGATGAGATACTTACCGATCAATGATTGAAAAACTACAATATGTTGTTCACAATAGACCAGACATAGCACATGCAGTAGGTATAGTTGCAAGATTCTCTGTAGGTCCTAAGGAAACACACATGACAGCAATCAAAAGAATCTTTAAATACTTGAAAGGGATAGAGGATTATGGATTAGTATATCAGAAAGGAAATGATTTTGATTTAAAAGTTTATACTGATGCTGATTGGGCAGACAACATTGATGACCAAAAAAGCACAAGTGGAGGAGCTTTCTTTTTAGGAGAAAGACTAGTGAGTTGGCTTAGCAAGAAACAAGGATGTGTTTCATAGTCGACAACAGAAGCTGAATATGTTGCTGTAGCATTGAATTGTACCAACATTGCATGGATCAAACCATTGTTGGAAGGTATAAATGAGAAAGTTACTGATCTAGTAACTATATTGTGTGACAATACTAGTTCCATTAATATTTCAAAGAATCTTGTTATGCACTCTAAGACAAAGCACATCTCTATCAAATATCATTATCTTAGAGAAGAAGCTCAAGAGAAGAAAGTGGTGTTGGAGTATGTTAGCACTAAGGAACAAATAGCAGATAACTTCACCAAGCCACTACCAAGGGACACTTTTGAATATCTCAGAAGTAAGTTAGGGGTCCTACCCCTATCTTCTACTCACTGATTGAGTTCGGTGAAAGCATCAATCCGATGACTCTATGGAATATATTTTGGGAGTTGATGCTGATTTATACACTTCATGATGTTTCTAAAGGTGTATAGGAAATAATATAGGGAACATGAATTGAAGACAAAATGCTCTGACCGAGACTGAAATGATACACAACAGCAGGAAATCACTTCATACAGACAGAAACTATGTTTCAGTTCTTTACTTTTTGGCATTGTTGTCAAAGGGGGAGAAGACTAATATGAGGGGAGAAGACTAATGAGAAGACTACAGATTGGAAAGAAAATTGAAGAAAATAGAAGAAGTCTAATGTATGGGGGAGAGAATTTCAGCATTTTAGAATCACAACAATCCGAATCTTTTAAGGTCAAATCAATTGGTTTTACCATCAATACCAAAGGGGGAGATTGTTGGCAATATAGCATTATAACAGACAATGAAAGATTGTTGGCATTTCAATAAGGATATTGAGAAGGTTGTTGATGATTATGGATATAACAGATTAAGGATGTTTACTGTCTTGATATTATTATTTTGTCATTGATGTCAAGAAATTGATTTTCTAATTCAGTATGATGTTGCCATATCTTGAGAAGTATGATTTGAAGATTATAAAGATGTTGGTAAAAGACACAGGAAAGAATATGATGAATAAGGGGATGAATAAGGTATTCAATGGGCAACTAGTACTGAGTCAGACAATGATGAGATCATGATGTTTTAGATTGTTTTAACATCATACATATGTTGTAAATTGTAAAGGTTAATACTATACTATGTTATCAAGCAAAGAACCTAGTCGGTAAACCCTACGGTTATCGCTATCGGCTAATGAAGGCGAAATGTCTACCGAGTGAAGTTTAGTATTTACTGAGTTGTTATCGAGTTGTAACTGAGCTATAATAGAATGCATTAAATGTTTACATGTGTTATTTAATGAAGGAAGCTGATGAGCTGGAACTGATTGAATGATTGGTATGCCATTAATATAGTTTGTTAATTAATCTAAGGCAAAGGAAAGTCAGCATGAAGATCTACAACTCAAATTGAACCGCAATACCCTGGCACAAGTTCCAAGAAATGTATGCAAGTTCCTAGGCGGGGTAAAACGTTTTCAGATCAAAAGATGCATTGAACCTGGACAAGATCAAAGATCTGATGGCTTTGATTGATCATTGGAAATGTGATCAAGGAGATTAAGCGGTTACCTAATTGTTTATAAATAGGAAACTATTGATAAACAATGTATGCGGGCAAGTGTATGCACAGGGATGCTACATTGTGATTATCGAGCATAGAAGCTTGAAGACCTATTTGAATAATAGAGTATAGAAGCCCAATAGATAGACAAGATTAGTTCTATGTATAGATTGTATTGAATAAATAGGAATCTGCTTTAGCATTTTAGATGTGAAGTTGTAGATAGATTTTATTATTGTTATTTTGTGAAAGTGACAGAAAATCTCTTAACTGAGTGGACTTAATAGTCTTATTTGTAAAACCCTCTAGCAAGGTGACATTCTAATTAAGTGTTTGAAATCCTTTAACAAGGTCACTTCTAACAAGGTGAAGATCCTAACAGATCTGAGGGAAATCCCTTAACCGGGTCACATCTAGCAATGTGTTTGTAATCTTTAACAAGATTTTCTTTTAACGGAGCATACTCTAGAAGAGTATATTTCTTAGTGGGTCTAAAATCCCATGGTGGTTTTTCCCTATTTGGGTTTCCATGTTAAATCTGGTGTTATGAGGTTTATGATGTTTATATGCTTTTGAGTTTGCATGTTTAACAGTTTTGGTTATATTACTGAAATATATGTTACCGAGGTTGAATCTGATGTTTTTATGAAAGATTAAGTTTGTATGATTCACCCCCCCCTCTCATCTTGTTGGCTATTGGATCTGTACTTATATTAAGTATCAGAACTATCAACACATTCTAGAATAATCATCAATGATTAGCATGAAATATCTATCTCCTTGTAAACTTGTAGTTCTTGTTGGACCACATAAATCAGTATGAATTAAGTCAAGAACATTATTGGATTTTTTTGGAATATTCATAGAAGTTGTTCTAACTTGCTTCCCAAATTGACATTCCTTACATATCGGATTATTAGGTTTAACAATCTTAGGTAAATCTCTTACTGCCTTAGTTGTACTGATTTTCACAATGCAATCAAAATTTACATGACACAATCTCTTATGCCATAGCCAACTTTCATCAATATGTGCAATCAAGCATGTCTTTTCATTGTTATTCAAATGAAAGATATTACCTCTAGTCTGATTACCGGTTGCAATTTCCAAACTAGTTCTATTCATGATTTTGCATTTACCATTCTTGAATTGTAATTGAAATCCCTTTTCAACTAATTGACCAACACTCAAAATATTATGCTTCAAACCTTCAACATAGTAAACATTATCAGTATTGTGCTTACCATCAAAAGATATAGTGCCTTTTCCTCTGATCAAACAGGATTTGTCATCTCCAAATCTTACTAGACCTCCATTGTATTCCTGAAAGGTTAAAAATTTACTCTTATCACAAGTCATATGATGTGAACATCCGGAATCAATAATCCATTCATCTTTATCTTCAATTTTAGCTATCAGGGCCTGCTCTACCGGTTGAATAGTAGGTGTCGGTTGATCTTCTATTATAGCAACAAAAGCCCATCCATTGTCTATCGGTTCCTCATCAGAATCATAAGTAACTCCTTCATCAACATAGTAACATGATTTGTCTATTCTTCTTAAATCTGTATCTTTGATATTCAGGGTTAGGCTTGTATGTTCTTTTAGCTTCTTCTTTCAATCTTGCATGTCTATTAGGACACCTAGAAGTCATATGACCAATTTTATTGTAGTTAAAACATTTAAATGGTGCTTTACCTTCATACTTACTTCCAACTGGACCTTTAGGCATTTCCCTTGCAAATAGTGCTTCAAGTTCTTCAAGTTCTTCATTCTCCTTTCTAATTTCTTCAAGTTCTCTTGCATAAAAGGCTTTCCAATCGGACTTCTCAGATGATGATGATGATGATGATGATGATGCCTTGAAAGCTAAATCTGTCTTAATAGTAGCAATAGGACCAAATTCCTCAAGTTCAAGAGTTGAAAGTTTTCCAACCAAAGTGTTTCTAGATACTGATTTATTAGGCATTGTTCTCAATTCATTAATAGCAGCTACTTTCATTTTGTATGTTGGTGGAAAAGCTCTTAAAACTTTATAAACAATTTCATCTTCACTTAAGGATCCTCCACAACATTGTATACCCAAATCAATTTCATTAACTCTTTCCATAAAAGCAAAAATCCTTTCATCTTCTTCCATTTTCAGATTTTCATACCTGACCTGGAAGCATTCTAGTTTTGTAATTTTTACTGTGGTATCACCTTCATTCAATGTCTCCAATTTATCCCAAATATCTTTATTAGTAGATCTATCTAATAATCCCATGATTTGTTGATCTAACAATACACTCAAAAGTTCTTCTCTTGCTTTGCAATCATTTTCTTCATCTTTAGCCAAGGTTGGTGGATTAGGTTGACCTTGAGTAGGAACAACATAACCATTCTTTGTAACATCCCATATGCCCTTTCCAATGCAATTCAAATGAGTCTCCATTCTGATCTTCCATATACCATAGTTGGTTCCATCAAGCTTCGAACTATCCTTCTTGAAATAGTTAGTAAACATTGGATCTCCTCAAGTTGTTAAACTTCTACAAAAAGAGAACTAGGATTTGATACCAATTGTTAGGTTCCGAAGGCAACTAAGAGGGGGGGGGGGTGAATTAGTTGTCTATTAATTTCAACCAAATATACTTTAACCAAACTTAGTACATAATACCAATAAACCAAACTTTAATGCCGGTAGACAATTTAATAGTTAATTGCAATACCGGTAAAGTTTAATGCATGAAACAAAAACACAAATAACATACACAACACATAACACAGTTATTTGTACGTGGAAACCCTGTAAGGGGAAAAACCACAGTGGGAAACCTTACCCATAATTGGATGATACTACTGCAGATAGTATGTGTGTACAAATGGGGTCTGCACATGCAGAAAGGCCAACTGCCTAGAACTCACTGCTCAATCACAAAATGGGAGTCACACTGACTACAATTGGATGGTTAAATCCAATGATAATGTATTGCTCAAAATAACATCTTCATATGTTGGATTCAGTACTGGTTAAGCTCTGATTTGCCTTCTTCAAACCTTCCTTCAATCTTGAATGATGTTTGCATGTATAGCTCTGCTTATATTCGCATATACCTTATTATATTCCTTTTCACTTCTACCACATAATCTCAAAAATGATATCTTACATATACCAAGACCTAAGACCAAATGTGTAGGTTGGCTCACTAAGATATTACAATTAAATCAATTACAAATGAATCAATATGCAATGAATGATGTCGACTCAATGCATTTGCAACAATAACAAATCATCTCCATAACATTTCGTGCTAATCTGGAATATATAATGCTTGCCGATCCATAACCTAGACCTATTTGCCAGTAATAGAAAATATGCAAACCCGGTTAGATCAATAATCAAATCACCAGAACCAAGTGGCCAAACAATTTCTTCGACATAACCAAGTAATCTCTAGATGATAATAGATCATCCTCAGTGTTGGTGAATAATATAACCAATCGGTGAACGAGATACTGGTGACTATACATAAGTCATTGAACATGCTGGTGAACATAACCAAAGATCTCCAAGTGTTGACATCAATGACAAAGCCAATGCAACACATCCATAATACAAACAGCCATGCCCCTGTCTTGAGAGGACAAGGGTGCCACACCCCTATCCAAGGGGGGATAGTTGCGCCATGCCCCTATCCTATCCCTTTCTCTAGGGCAAAGTGTAGATGGGGTGAAGCAGAGGCCAAGGAAGAAGTTGTTAAGCTGGGAAATCTTTGATCTCCGATTAGGCTAGAGGATTTGAACTCGCATGCGTGAGGACCCTAATGTAGTTGAAAATTGCTAGGGTCACAATTTTATGACACTATAATACTGAAATAAATGTTAAAGAGATATTCCTTAGACCTGCAATTATTGATGATGATGCTTTTCTCTTTGAATGTAATCACAAATGTTGTATGAAATTGCATGACAAACACAAAACCCTAATCACACACACATTCTTGCATAGGAGTGATGTAATTTTTCTCCACAATGGTTAAAGGATGAATATGCAGCCTTGAAGATCTCTGAAAATTCTTGATGATGAATGCTTCATAAATTCCTCTTGATCTCTTAGATTTTGTTAGATGAAAATGAGTTGAGAAGGATGCCTTATATAGGGATTTCATAATTGAAATCACCTTTAGGTGGACTTAGATTTGATATGTTTTCACATGGAGATAGATTTGGATAGGGTAGGATCATTTTATTATCCTCTCAAAATTGGAGTAAAAAAGTGTGGGACTATGGGAAATTAAAGCACCTTGGTTCTATCAACTTTTTTGCAAATTTTTTAGGGATGCAAGATAATGAGATTCTAATGCAAATTCCAAATTTTTGGCTAAACAATAATGTGTAGATATATGAAATATGCTTTGAGAGTTGAAATTAGGGTAGGATTAAGGATACAATAATAAAGGGAACACCTAGAAATAAGGGCCCAAATACGAGTGTGAATATGTAATAAAGTGGAATAAGACCCATAATATTGAATTAAATATTAATTAATTACAATAAAGGTCCTATAATGCATAGAGGATGTGATGGGTGAAAAAATTAGGGTTTTCACCATAGAAGGATAAAAAGTGCTAATTTTACCATTACATTCAAAAGAGGGTTGAATCCAATAGATTTAGTCACAAACCAATAATGATAAGGACTAGAAATACTAATTGGATTCAGGGGGTGTGTTTATTTGCCCTCTTTTATGAATTGAATTTCTAAAATTAGGGAAGTGTTGAAAATGAAGGTAAAAATGCAAAAAACAGTGAGCTACAGATGCGAGACTAAGACACACATCTAGATCTGAGAGGTATATGCAAATTTGGATCTGATCCGTGAAAAAGCTCTAGAAATGTCAAGACTAGAATGTCGGTCGCTCTGGTCCTCCTAAATTTTTGCATGCTAAAGAGGGTTGATTCATTTCTACAAATAATACCTATTCTGAAGATCACAACTCCATACCACTTCCCTACACATAGAAAGAAAGGGAATAGGTTGGGAATAGGGGCTTGCCTAAGTCAAACCCTGGTTTTGGAATTAACCATGAAATAGATATAAAATATAATTGAATTGCTATAAATGAAGATTCTCCTTTTGAGGGAGATGTTGAATAATGATTGAAAACCAAATGATATACCTCCTTATGAAGTTTTGTTTGTCTCCACACATGATTAGGGATTCATGAAGTCTTTGACAAAATTTGATGCAAATCTCCACTTCAATGCTTGAGTCTTGACTTTGTTGCTACTCCTAAGCTTGAAGGAAGACTGGTTGCTTGTTGAATTGCTTGAATTCTTGATTTTATGTGTGTATTCTTGTTGATGGATCCCAAAATGAGAGGGGAAAGCCTCCTTTTATAGTTTCCTTTTAGAAAACTTGCTAATTTCTCTACATGAGCTAACATGGAGCTAGAAATCCGCTCATTTTTTAAATAGGGAAGAAGGTTTGAGATAGGGCCCAATTAAGGAGGACCAAAGTGTGGTGTCGTGGTCCTAATAAGGACTAGGGAATAGCATCTTGGTCCTACCCCAATTTAGGGCTAGGATAAGGTGCCAAATTGATGTAAAAGTAAAAAATATAGTCAGTCTTGAGTGATATGAGCAGAGTTAGGTCCCAATGTGTCCTAGGGGTACAAACGCTAAATTAGGAACACAATGCAATCAAAATTATACAAGGGTTCAATTTTAGGATGCTACAGAGGAAAGGGAAATACCAAAATAGGTGCTAGGAGAGTGAAATTGGACACACTAATAAAGGTGTTAATTTACAACGCTACATTTAGCCCCTATTGCAAGGTGTGCGCCCTTGGTCTCCTTGTGTTGTGCAACACAACACTCAAGTTTGTGACATGGCTCAACCACCACCTATGGATTCTATAAGTCTATTGGTTGTATCAGGCATTAACAGGTCGATCTTTTGGTGGAACGAGAACCACACTTTTAACAAGTGGTATCAGAGCTTGGTCACATGTTCAAACCCCTCACTTGCATTGGGGGGATTGTTGCAAGGTGTGCGCCCTTGGTCTCCTTGTTTTGTGTAGTTCAATTCTTGAGTTTGTGACATGGGTTAATCACCTCCTATGGATTCTATAAGTCTAGTGGTTGTATCGAGCATTAACAGGTCGATCTTTTGGTGCAACGACAACCACACTTGTAACAACCTCCACTTTGGCAGAGTATGAGCTTACATTCATAGTCTCAGTAAAGTAGAAATATGAGAGAGAGGAGAAATTTAGGAGAGAGATATCAAGGAGATAAGACATCACTAATTTTGAGGAACCAAGCCCCCAATATTAGGATCTTAACTCACACAATCACATGCAAGGATACATAACACAAAATCTAAAAACCAAAAACATGACCTCAAGTCAACTAGTCATAGAGACCTTGATAATCAAAATGTCTCAACCACTAATATAATTCTTAAAATGCCATCACAAGAACACAAGTGATCACATAAAAAGATAAAGAGCATGCACCAAACCATGAACCACAAATAGCAAAGCTATGAGCTCATGATGAGAAGAAAGGGAGACATGGATATCACACTCTAGTTGTATTTTTATATGTAATCCATGAGAAGAAGAGTGAGAGAAGAAATGGATGTCACATTCCGGTTGTGTTTTTCTAGGTGTTCTATGTTGGGGAGGAGAGTAAGAATAGTCTAGCTATGTTTTGTTAGTTCCACGCATCCTGCTATGTATGCAACTGTTTGGTTTCAAGTGTAAAGTATCCCATATAAGAGTTCATTTTCTCTAGTTTTGAGCATGCATCAACCTGTGTAATATATGAAATAAAAATACAAATGTGTGTCTAGTATAGGGAGCATCTCATGTAAGAGTTTGTTTACTCTAGTTTCGAGAATGTATAACCCCATGCAAGATAAATATATTCCTGGTTTCAAGGACATCTCATGTAATAGTTTGTCTACTATAGTTTTGAGAATGTGCACCATGTATAAGAGATATATAAATGTTGTGTCAGGTTTCGGGCATGAAACATGTCATGTAAGAGTTTGTTTTCTCTACTTCTGAGAATGAACACCCCATTTAAGACATTGCAAAAATATAGTACAATATGGTACAAAGAGGGCAATATGCTCTACCCCCCTTGAAGATGTCAACATAGCTCTATGGTGATGTCTTAAGGAAGCTAGAAACAAGGATACCCACCTTCAACACCAAGGAAAAATCCTTTTAAGCAACAATGTTCATAAATCCAAGCTAAAGAGGCAATACTCTTACAAGCAAGCATAAGATAGTTGAAAAAGAGATCTTGCAACAAGTGTAAAGGGAATTCTTGGAGGAGAAGATATCTTTTCTCAAAATACATCTACCTCCAAGAGGATATTTTGAACAAACATATCATCTTCTACCAAAATAAAAGAAGGAGAACAAGAATGCATACCTTCCTCCTATTGCTAGGTAAAGGGATTCTTGATGAAGGATGACACACTTTTGACCCAAAGTGAAGGGTTTATTTATAATAGATATACATTTCCAAGTGTAAAAAAGGTTGTAGTGAAGGATACACACCTCTTGTATAAGATAGAATCCTTGAGCTAACAACCACTTCACACAAGGAATGGAATCAAATCATAATAAAACACCACTCAATATTGGAAAAGTGGATCCTTAAAAAGAATAAGAAAGATCAATGCCCCACAGGTGTAGGGATAATGAAAAAAATTACACTTCTAAGGAGATATTGTACATAAGAAAATGTACCATGTACTCACATGAAGGAATATTCAATGCTACAAAATACATCAAAATATGCAAAATGCAACTCTAAAGAACAAGTAATCTTCAAAGAGGAAAAGATTAAGACAGAGGATCACACACCCCCCTAAGGAAATATTATTCATAAGAGATGTACCATTTAATACAAGAAAGGACTTAAAGGTATGAAAAAATGAAACCCCTAAAGAAAATAGTCAAGCCTTAGATATAGAGAAGAGATAAGATACTATTCTTGCACCCAAGAATAGAGGCAAGAATGAATTATGTTCCTGCCCCAAGATGTTTGTTATTGAAAAATAATCACTTCTTATGAAAAATATCCCTCAATTATGTTAACTACTAGTTCCATAGGGTGAGGAGAAACATAATAGAAACTTGAATGTTATTTGAAATGATTATTAAAAATATGCCATACATCATCACTTGTTACTGTTATGATACCTAAATCAATATAATGTTGTATTTTAGTTTGCAAAGCTTGACATGCAATAGTAGAATGGCCATAAATTTGATGATATTTGTAAAAAAAAAAAAATTTCAAGATATTGTCTACGTTTCTTTCTTATTTTAGGCCAAATAAGAGAAATTGAATTGGCATGAAGAAGATCAGACAAAACATTATCTTGTTGTAATGCCATATTGGAATGAGAAGATGTAAATTCACTAGACAATGGAGGAGGATATTTTGACAAAGGAAGAGGTTGGAAATCTTTCTTTTCATTAGAAAAGTGTGCTTTCTCATGACTTTGAAGACTTTGTTGCACACATCCTAAAACTTTCCTATTGTATCCATGTGTAGGATTAGGAGAGAGTTTTCTCTTAGGTGGAATTGGATTGAAGTTTAAAGAGGCGCAATCAATATCTATACATGTGTTAGGATAGAAATTTTGAGTATCAAATTTAGTCATCTTAGATTTTCTACAAAAAGAAGGTGTGAAGTCTAATGACCCCCGATCATCCTCCAAGAGTTCTTCTCTAAGAATTTATTTAGTAGGAGATGGTGTATTTGTCTGAATTGGATAGAGGATTGTAGGAACTAACAAAGTACATTGTGCTTCAATTTGTATATTCTTGTCAACTTCCAAAGTAAACATTTAAGTATTAGATATGTAAGGAATTGCATGATAATCAAGTTGAGAATTCACCCCATCCTTAACATGAATTTTAGATTTTTGGTGAGGTTGAGAGACATCTTGATGGAGGTGGACAACAACCTTATGTTCTTCAACAACATGAAAAACATTGACTGGATCTTGGTTAGTTTCTTCATCTTTAGGAGAGAGAGCATTCAAAACATGATGGGAAATGGTAATCCTCTTGTTCTAAAGTATCTTCATGACAAACCTTAGGAAAGGGACAATCATGTCTCATTGATGCTTCAACTGTAGGGGAAAGATTATTTAAATGAATAGAAGGTGAGGTTTTATTAAAGGAATTCTCACACATATCACCTTATTTTATTATAATATCATCCCCTTTCACCAAGGTACCCTCATGGAGGAGGAACATATTAAGAGAATAATCCACACCATTCTCAAATGGTTCATCCCAAAGAGTGAGATCATTGAGAGAAGTGCTAAAAATATTTTTTTGCATCAATATGTCCTCTTTAGGGAGAGAAAATTTGGGAGAGGAATCATTGAAAGGATCATAAAGGGGATTTTCATATATCTTAAATTCTTGTAGCTTAAGAACATCCTCTTACAAAAATAAATTTGACATTTTTCTAATTTAAGAAAAAGGAAACTTGCAATGAAAGAAGTGAATGTAATGAAATAAATTATAAAGAGACTAATCTAAACAAACATAACAATGCACAAAAGAACTATATTTTTTTTTTGGTATTTCTACTATTTGAAACATGCAAATTAGAAGTTGTAATAGAAGAATGAGCTAGATCTGAAAACACAATTGAACAATTATGCAACCCACAAGTCAATTTTAGAAAACTAAATTAGGGTTTTTATGAATTTAAACTCTTAATTTATTTTTTAATTGAAAATATGATCTTTGAGTGAAAATTTGAAATCCAAAATGTGTACAAATCAGATATGAGAACACAAATCAGAAATTAACATGAAAGAAGTCGGGTTCACCAAAATGTAGAGGTGTAATTTGGAACTAGGGTTTCACCAAGTAGGATAAGACCACCAATTAATAAAATTAGCCAATAGATTG
>NW_026730198.1:0-20114 GCF_030272615.1 Cryptomeria japonica
GGAATCAAATGCTATAGTGGAAATGTTAATGGGGATGAGGTTGTGTCAAATATTCTAAGAGTTCTACCTCTGACTTACAAGATGAAGGCTACTATGATAAATGAACTTCGGACAATGTCAAATACCCCCGTTACCAGAGATACATTACTTGGGAAGTTGACTACTTTTGAACTTGAAGAACTTGGAGATCAGAGTGCTACTAAAACTGAGAGTGCATTTAAAGCATCTACCTCCAGTAAGAAGAAGATAGACTAGAAGGAGTTATATGCTAAATATTTGGAAGACATTGAGAGAGAAGATAGAGAACTTGAAGAGTTGGAAGCCCTAATTGCCAGAAGAATCCCTAAAGAACCGGTTGGAAGTAAGTATGAAGGAAAAGTTCCTTTTAATTGTTTCTCTTGCAATAAGATTGGTCATTTTTCTTTTAGATGTCTTAAAAGATCTGCTAGGAATCAAGAAAGATTTATGAGAAATTATAAACCTAATCTGGAATATCAGAGCAGACCTAGATTTAGAAGGAATAAGGATAAATCATGTTACTATGCTGGTGATGACGATTTTGGTATTACTGATGATGATGATGAACCTATGAGTGGATCCAGTAATGGAAGCTCCGATAAAGATTGGGTCTTTATTTCAATCAAGGATGATTCTCCAAAACCTATCGTTGATGCAAATCATACTGAGGAGAAGTCTCTAGCTGCTAAAATTGAAGAGAAGGATAAATGAGTTATAGACTGAGGTTGCTCACATCACATGACTGGTGACAAGAGGAAATTACTGACTCTGCAAGAATTTGATGGTGGACTAGTCAGATTGGGAGACAATAAGACATGCAGGATCAAAGGCAAAGGAACAATATCCTTGGATGGTAAGACTAATACTGACAATGTTTACTATTTTGAAGGTTTGAAGCATAATCTTTTGAGTGTAGGTCAGATGGTGGATAGAGGATTTCATTTACAATTAAAAGATGGAAAGTGCAAGATTATCGATAGATCTAGATTGGAAATTGTTGTTCACCAAGTCTGGTTAACCCAAGTTCACCTGCAATCCTTCCATGAAATGGCCAATTTCACTCTATAGAACACATCAGGACTTGGACAACATAACATAGGACCCTAATTGATCCTCCTGCACTTCAGGTTCTGCTAGACCCAGGGGGGACACCCTTTTGATGCATTAAATACAACAGTTACAGACAGATGACTGCATCAACAATAAGCAAATAGATCATTCCACAAGCTCAACAAATTAGAAAACACATACAGATTGGTTAGATCATGTCCAAATAATGGATGAAACAGAGCTTGGAATGAAAAGAACACAAACCCCTAAACATAAAGGGAAATAGATTTTTCTTTAAATTTGTAAATCTGAAACTATCCCCAAATCTTTCAAAGATCAGTGCCTTGTTCATTGGGCAATAGAGTCACACATAGAACTGTAAAATGCAAATCATAGCTGCAAATTTGTTTTCCTTACAAGATATTCCTGCATTAATACTTTATACTAATGCATTACTCAATTCCTTCACAAAATTATCAGATCTTGAATACATATTCCATTGTTTATGACCGATTATAGAATTTCAACTCTTCATTGAAGAATGCCTACAAACAATCACACAATCTCCTTGAAATTGACAAATGCCATCCTCCTTGAGGATTCAATTTATAACAATGAAACACATGCCTAGAGACAAAATTGTGTGAAATTTACTCATGCCTGACACAAGTAAGACCTGCAACTAGAAAAAACATCTCCAAGACTGCAATGTAATCTTTATACCCTGAAACAAACCAAAGAGCTTTTACAAACTTGGGTCAAGAAATTCAGAAATTGAAAGCCATGAAATCTGGAGCACTTCCTCCAAAATTCTGGAACCATTCAATTGAGAAGAAAATGGGAATAAGAAGAGGAGGGAAAAATAAAGTCTGCATAACGCACTGCCAAGTGTCCCCTTTCTCCAACTGAATATTTTCCTTTCTCCTTCCCATGGTAACTGCTCTCAAAATATCTCATTATTTTTTAAACAAACATCATGATTGGATTCCTCATTCCGAGAGCTTTCCGGTGATATATAATACTTGCATATTTCGCTCAAAAAAACCCCTCAGGCGAATTAATCTCTCAATGTACCTCTGTCATTTAAATGTTTGGATTTTTCCTATAGTTGAAACTATGCAATTTAACTTTAATTTTCACCATTTTTTGGCTTGACGCCCTGCCACGTGGCAACCTGCGATTTGCTGATGGGGTCCACTAGGTGCCAACTCACTGATTCGCCACATCATCTGCTCCGTCACCACCACCTATCTGCCATGTCATCGGCACATCATCGCCATATCAGCGGGACCCGCGAGCTGGACTGCCACTTGGACCTACCATGTCACCTTTCACCATTTGGCGAAGGGTAACGGGTGTGTATCTTTGCCTTGCGAAACCACGTCGGTCGTCAGATCTTGATGAACCTGCGCGATCTTTAATCCTTCGCTTTTTCGCACGTGCTTTTTGTCATTTTATGATGGTTATTCTTCGAGCATCTTCCCTTCACAAGATCGTGCACACCGTCAAATCTCCTGCAACCTATCACCAGTTAAGTCGCCCTTTCATTGCAAAATTTTCCTCAGGAACCATGCCTGCGTCGGGTCTACCTGGTCGCCACTTGGCCTCCTTGGTCGCCTCAAAAAATGCACCCATGCACGTGGGGTCCCCCTAGGCGCCCAACCGGCACCATCCATCAAAATCCCTTGAGGCTTTGACACTATGTTTGTGTGGAGTGTTGCTTTTAAGTATCAAATACTTCCATTCCCCAACAAATGTGGGATAATGGCTTTTGCCCAGAAATGCACTTTCTAAAGGTTTTACCTGAGTTTTAATGGCTACCTTTGTATTTGATTGAAAAATCTATTGATGCCCCCCTCCATTACCACTGCGCAGAGGAGGGAGGATTGGCAGAGGTCATGGGATTTGGGCTACACCTGCCACATTGCATTAGCTTGGAAGTTTCATTGCCTGGTAACATATACTTATTGACGCTTTCCAGCCATTTGTAGCCTTGATATACTGGTCATACACTTCACAAAGAAAATCCTTTGTAGCATTGTCCCATTTAAAAGGTACACTTGAACTTTCTTTCACTACAGAAATTGATATTGACTGAAAGTCATCCAATGGATCTTCCAATCGTTTAGGCACATTAGACTTCAACCGCATCTTGATCAATTTAGTACCCTCTCTTCTGATATCTTGGAGTTTTCCTTTTCTTTCTTTTGCCGACTTTCCTAGTTCAATTATTTCTTTGAAGTTCCTCTTCAATATCTTTAGCTATATTGTATGGCCAACAATGTTCACAAGATGATCAATCAATAAATTTGATAATTTCCCTTGGTTCATTGCTAATATTGCTACTTTAGCAAGCTTCTGTTTGACAAGTGCAGGCAACCGTCTTTTTGCTCCTTGTGATCACCAATCTTTCTCTTGAATGTTTATCATAGTTGGGTACAATTCTGCAACACTCTTTTCCAACTCTTGGAAAGATCTTTCCAGCATTGAATCTTTAGACCTCCATATACTGTCTTCCTTAGGAGCTGATGATAAGATTTTCTTTCTTTGTTTAGTAGTCCCTGTGCCATGAGAAATTTTTGACGGCAGAAGCTTGTCTCCTAAACTATTTACATCTCTTACATCAACATCTTCTTTCTCTATTATTTTGTATTGGCTAGAAGTTGTCATTATGCTTGCATCCTTGTTAGACTTTCGTATCTGAGAATCTGCATTATGACAAACGTTTTTCTTTGACTTGGTTGAATTCATGCTATCATTAATTTCAAGCAACTTTGCCCCCTTTACAAGATTATCCTTAGATCTAACAAGCACACCTTTTGGTTCTCATTCGTTCTTAACTGGAGAATTCTTGGCAGAATTCTTGTGTGATACCTCTACAGTAATAGATGTCTCTTCATTGTTACTAATTCTCTTATATTTGTCAATTTTACATGGCCCAAATCCAAAGGTAGAGCCATGACTTTGGATCACTTTTCAACATCTTGATCATAATTGGGCTTATGAACTAAACTGTCACCACCTACAAATAATGTTATGTCCCATACAGAGTTTTCATTTTTTCAATCTTGCTAAAGGCACACTTCTCGCTACTGCCTTCATGCAAACACTACCTATCTTCAACAATTTTACTGGCATCCTCTCAATGCATCTGTCAACAGGTGTCTTCTTGATATATTTCTTTTTAAATTTCTTGGGAGCATGCACAAGTGAGGGAGCTTTACATCTACGCAGGGGACTTTGCTTGGATTTTGAAGCCTTTGCCAAAGCCACGCAGAGAGGAATTTGGCATTTTACACCTACCAAATCTGCATTTTCTAAGGCTTTCATCACCCTCCATCTACCACGTATTTTCTTCTGAAGCTTCTATTGTTTGCATTTGCTTGAGGTTTCAACGTTCTTTTTATTAGGAGATGAAGGCAACAAGCTATATTCTAGATTCATGCTCTGTGTAGGATACAGATCGCACCCACACACAAAGGTAATCTATTCAAAGTGGAGAAATCAACTTGAGAGATGAAGGCAGTAGGTTATATTCCAAATTCAAGACACTATCTCAATGATGTGGAAGAGAGCGTAAAAGATCATTTATCTAACTGTTGAACACCCCCCTCGAACCACTATTAGAGAAGTTTTGAACCTTTAGGAGTGTACTGATTGTCAAATTGCAACAAAATTTATCTCCGAGATTTTAATCACCACATCAGGGGACATTATTGGCATTGCACCTGCCAAAGAATTAGCTTGAAAGCTTCTTTGGATGTGTTATCCTCTACAGCAGAATTAGCATCAGATGCTAAGGTGGACTGGCAATTCTTTTTCAACAAGCCAGGTGTGTGGTTTAGTAGATTTCAAATCGTGTTGGCAAGATGGACATTCACAATACTAATAAACCATTCCTCTGAATAATCTCCATTATTACCAAATTCAACCTTTCTCAGGAAGAAATACCTAACATCATCAGATCCAAACCTCTCAACAGGATCCCTTGGTTCAAGCACATTACCCATGGATTTTCCAACTTTTAAACCATAATAGCCCATACAATAACCTCTAAGTTATATGCCCACATAATGAAATGAAATCATCTCTAAAAGAACCAAGTTGCCAATAAAATTAATACTGCAAGGGCATGAGCCAGGTCGGGCCCCAAAGTGGGTCTGACTAAAAAAAATTATGTTTCCATGCAACTGACCTTCAAAATGCCTCACGAACCTTAAACATACCTCTGGAATCGATCAAAGCCATTTTCGGATCATCAAACTGATTTTTGCGACTTTCAAGCGCCTGCGCCACATTTTTGCATTTAATCGCAAAGACGTAATTTTCAAATTGGTCAAAGCACCTTTCTAGACCTTGCAAACTGATAGGCGTGTACTCTGATATACAAAAATTAACTCTACCAAGAGGTTTCTCAAGATGAATCCTGAGTGAAGAAATATTAATGGTCAAAGATGACCAACTGTCTTTGTCGGCACTGTCGATCTGATGAAGTCAATGTGTAGGCAACTCATGATGCCTTTCTTAAAAATATTAAATGATCTACATAGACCCTCAAATCTAAGGCATAGGTACCTTGAAGTACAGATCAAAACTTAGAATACTCAGTTCAACCAAAAGGTTGTTTGGGTGCAAATGGTGCGCTCATGAATATAGCTACTTTAATTGATGTGGCAATGAAAGTACGGAACACTGAATAAGGTGGCTCAAGAAACCCTTTTGAAAATTGATCAAACGGATTAGCAGGAGCTTGAAACTGGAAACATAGCTTGTCATTTATACTAGTAGTAGCCCGGAAAAAAAATTCTTACATGGCATTCACCGAGGCAACTTTTACACTTATGCAAAACAAGGCTCCGACTAGCTGCTAAAATAGGGACTTGTCAAACAACACAAATTGCAAACGGATTGAGCTTACCAATTTAAGCAAATGAATTCATAAAGACTTGAAATTTGGCATGCTTATTAATATTTATGCATAGAAATCAATTCACTTTGAAATTCAATATGACTATCAACAGGGCAAAAGATATAAGCGCTCAAAGTAGGCTACTTGGTAAAATCTGCATTTGCACCTAAAATGCACTTTCAGCTCACTCCTTGAAATGGGTATCTGATAAATTGATCCAAACTAAATTCTAAAAGTTGCAACACAATGCATAGGCCAAATGAAAGGTGTAGGACACATTTCCCAAGCCTTACCCTTTGAAAATCAACTGGCTCCATTTTACCCTCTCTCTAACTAGGCCACCTGAATGAGATTGGGTGCCTTTCTGAAAATGCGAATAACAAAATTTTGAAATGGGCCTCTCAAATTACTCAAATTTAATGAGTCCCAATAATGGCTCTGACTGGGGATGGTTGATTGCAAGATCAACACAAGAATTCAGAATCTATGGTTAAGCAAACCACCCAAAAACGGAATACATCTCTACTCTTCTCAAAAATAGGGCTCCTTATTCTACCCAAATAATAGGGCACTTTATTGAAAACCACACAACTGAAACAAAGCAACTGTACAAAATATACAAACATAGTTATGACTGAATATAAATTGCTCCACTTTCCTCAGCATTTACCTCTGTTAAAAATTTGATTCTCATCACTTGATATCATGATCCAAACAAAGGCACCTCATAATAACAACTGAGCATAATCCTTATAATCAACCTCTTTCATCTCATTACTACAGCAGCTGGTGTGCACACCTTTTGCCTAATTTTGAACTTTGTAAACACACACTATTTCAACAAAGATAAAATCATGAGACAAATCACTATAGAGGCCTTCCCACAAGCTGCAATACATTTCACTATCCCAATCAACTCTATCCTTTGCAAAGGAATCATAATGCTAAATTTCAAAAATAAAACATTCATTCTCAATATTATAATTCTCGTCAGCACTCACCTTGTCATCATTTACATTCATAGAATGAGGGATATTCATAATCGATTGATACAAACAAGGAACATAAATATTTTGGTTCAGATGTGATACTTCACTATGTTGATCACACTCTATACTATCCTTGTTCATCAAACTCAATACATCAGCATTCTTAATATCCCAATCACGGAAAAAAATGCATACCTCTGGCTGAAGCAAATCCTCAGCTAAATCTTTCTCATTCAGACTTACATCCACCTGAAAAACTTCCATTTGTGGTCTGAAGTAATCATCACACAACCCATGATTCTTACCTTCATCATGAAGTAAATTTGTACAATACATGCTACTGTTGTTTGGAACTACATCAGCATAACAAACTTGTTCAACACGAGGGGAAACTTTGGCATTTTCATCAATGAGGTCAGCACTATGAGCATTTATATCAAAGGCAAAGAACTCCATATTTAGTTCAAGCATACTATCAACATTCATATCCTCTTCATAGTATTTCAAACTTTGAAAGCATTCAAATATAGGTTCACTTAAATCTGAAAATAAAACATTATCCGCACTTTCACATATGTTTTTATCTTCAAAAATACTTTCCTTTTCAGATTCATGACTGAGATATATATCTTGGTCTCCTCTTATATCATCTTCACAAGATGAATAATAAAAACTCTCATAGGTATCCTCAACTGCATGACTGGCATTCATTTACTGATCATAAGAAGATGACAAACTTTTGTCAAGATCACTCTTATTCCGAAATTGATCTTCATTGTCCATTTGTATACCTTCAAGGTGCAGAAAATCAAACTCGGTGTCCTCATAATCAACAGCACCACTCCATTCTAAAACACATCCATCATTGGGTATACTTGCATTGAAAACACCATTAACATCCACAATTTCATTTTCAGCTTTATCAGACTTAATCAAAATCTAATTTACATCATATTGCACATCCTCACTTGAATAATCAGCAACACTTGGTGATCCCTCAGTATTTGGTACTTCAACATCAAATACATCAACAACATGTAAAGATCGATGGTCATCATCATCATTATTTTCATTATCATTATCCTTGGGAGATTCATGATTAACTTCATAATTTGCAGCCACATAATCAGCATAACCGGCATACAAATCAAATGGTACATATCCTTTATATATATCTATCTATGTATCAACATTATCACAAAATTTCCCACTGATCATTCTATCATTACTGTGAGAAACAACCAGCATTAACAGCAGAGAATCTTGACTCTCATTTAAATTTGAATCACATACATCAGCGAAACCATTTGGAACAGCAAAGCTTGACATATTTTGACAAAGAATATTTTTCTCAGCTTCACATTTACTTTCACCATTGAAGGTGTTTTGACAAGAAATAGCAGACACAAATCTCTTTGAGATCCCAAATTTCAAGTTATTTTCAATGTCCCTAGCTGTGTTAAAAGCTTCATGCAGAGTTTTGGGTTCTTTGTTTCTCAATAAGAAACCCATCTTCTTGCCAAAGGCACTCATATAAATTTTCAAATATACTTTATCATCAAACTTATACTTGCTGGAAATTTTAGATAATGTTTGTGAAAACCTGATATTCAATGTTGGTACCAATTCATCTTCCCTGATTTGTATGTACGTGAATTCTTTCAACATATCATAATCACTCACCTTTTTAGCAAATTGGTCTATGAAGTCTGAAATTAATTCTTCCCATAAGGAAATACAATTTGTTGGCAAGAAAGAGAACCGATCCCTTGCATCCTCTTTCAGTAACTGGACAAATAACTTCATGCACACATCTTCTTGACAAACTTCAAACTCTCCCATCAAATCTGAAAATCTTTTCAAATGTAAATGTGTTGATTCTGATTTCTTCCCACTAAATATTGGCAAATACTTTCTAATTTCTGTGGGTATGGGATTTGGGTAACCCGGAATACCTTTAAAATTTAGAGCAGCATAATACTTTATATTGAAACTTTTCCTATCACATGGTTGTGACACTTCACTAGGCATGGTCATATGTGGAAATATACAAGGCAAAAAAACTTCACTACTCATTTCTACTTGCTTCCACAAATGATTATACAACCTTGCATTGAATAATGAAACACTTCAAGCACATATCATCATTCAAATCTATTCATAACATTGCTTGACACAAATTTTTTCCAAATTTTCATACTACGGAAGAACATATATGTTGGATATTACAACAAAATAGATATGCAAATGGACTTTTGGGATTCCTCGTTTTCCCTCTTTACTAGTGTTGTTCACTTAATGGGAAAACTATATTACACATTCAAATTTTCAAAAGAAATATCTTGCATTGAAGCTTCTGAAAGTACCTGGATATTTGCAACTGTAAGACTTGTAAATCTGAAGATTAACTTCCACTTTCAACACAGTCTTTTACCTCAGAGTCACCACCTCTTGCATAGAGGAACAATTTTGAACAGCAGAATGTCATTCAACACATATTTATACATAGAATTAAATATGTGTTGAATGACATTCTGCTGTTCAAAATTGTTCCTCTATGCAAGAGGTGGTGACTCTGAGGTAAAAGACTGTGTTGAAAGTGGAAGTTAATCTTCAGATTTACAAGTCTTACAGTTGCAAATATCCAGGTACTTTCAGAAGCTTCAATGCAAGATATTTCTTTTGAAAATTTGAATGTGTAATATAGTTTTCCCATTAAGTGAACAACACTAGTAAAGAGGGAAAACGAGGAATCCCAAAAGTCCATTTGCATATCTATTTTGTTGTAATATCCAACATATATGTTCTTCCGTAGTATGAAAATTTGGAAAAAATTTGTGTCAAGCAATGTTATGAATAGATTTGAATGATGATATGTGCTTGAAGTGTTTCATTATTCAATGCAAGGTTGTATAATCATTTGTGGAAGCAAGTAGAAATGAGTAGTGAAGTTTTTTTGCCTTGTATATTTCCACATATGACCATGCCTAGTGAAGTGTCACAACCATGTGATAGGAAAAGTTTCAATATAAAGTATTATGCTGCTCTAAATTTTAAAGGTATTCCGGGTTACCCAAATCCCATACCCACAGAAATTAGAAAGTATTTGCCAATATTTAGTGGGAAGAAATCAGAATCAACACATTTACATTTGAAAAGATTTTCAGATTTGATGGGAGAGTTTGAAGTTTGTCAAGAAGATGTGTGCATGAAGTTATTTGTCCAGTTACTGAAAGAGGATGCAAGGGATCGGTTCTCTTTCTTGCCAACAAATTGTATTTCCTTATGGGAAGAATTAATTTCAGACTTCATAGACCAATTTGCTAAAAAGGTGAGTGATTATGATATGTTGAAAGAATTCACGTACATACAAATCAGGGAAGATGAATTGGTACCAACATTGAATATCAGGTTTTCACAAACATTATCTAAAATTTCCAGCAAGTATAAGTTTGATGATAAAGTATATTTGAAAATTTATATGAGTGCCTTTGGCAAGAAGATGGGTTTCTTATTGAGAAACAAAGAACCCAAAACTCTGCATGAAGCTTTTAACACAGCTAGGGACATTGAAAATAACTTGAAATTTGGGATCTCAAAGAGATTTGTGTCTGCTATTTCTTGTCAAAACACCTTCAATGGTGAAAGTAAATGTGAAGCTGAGAAAAATATTCTTTGTCAAAATATGTCAAGCTTTGCTGTTCCAAATGGTTTCGCTGATGTATGTGATTCAAATTTAAATGAGAGTCAAGATTCTCTGCTGTTAATGCTGGTTGTTTCTCACAGTAATGATAGAATGATCAGTGGGAAATTTTGTGATAATGTTGATACATAGATAGATATATATAAAGGATATGTACCATTTGATTTGTATGCCGGTTATGCTGATTATGTGGCTGCAAATTATGAAGTTAATCATGAATCTCCCAAGGATAATGATAATGAAAATAATGATGATGATGACCATCGATCTTTACATGTTGTTGATGTATTTGATGTTGAAGTACCAAATACTGAGGGATCACCAAGTGTTGCTGATTATTCAAGTGAGGATGTGCAATATGATGTAAATTAGATTTTGATTAAGTCTGATAAAGCTGAAAATGAAATTGTGGATGTTAATGGTGTTTTCAATGCAAGTATACCCAATGATGGATGTGTTTTAGAATGGAGTGGTGCTGTTGATTATGAGGACACCGAGTTTGATTTTCTGCACCTTGAAGGTATACAAATGGACAATGAAGATCAATTTCGGAATAAGAGTGATCTTGACAAAAGTTTGTCATCTTCTTATGATCAGTAAATGAATGCCAGTCATGCAGTTGAGGATACCTATGAGAGTTTTTATTATTCATCTTGTGAAGATGATATAAGAGGAGACCAAGATATATATCTCAGTCATGAATCTGAAAAGGAAAGTATTTTTGAAGATAAAAACATATGTGAAAGTGCGGATAATGTTTTATTTTCAGATTTAAGTGAACCTATATTTGAATGCTTTCAAAGTTTGAAATACTATGAAGAGGATATGAATGTTGATAGTATGCTTGAACTAAATATGGAGTTCTTTGCCTTTGATATAAATGCTCATAGTGCTGACCTCATTGATGAAAATGCCAAAGTTTCCCCTCGTGTTGAACAAGTTTGTTATGCTGATGTAGTTCCAAACAACAGTAGCATGTATTGTACAAATTTACTTCATGATGAAGGTAAGAATCATGGGTTGTGTGATGATTACTTCAGACCACAAATGGAAGTTTTTCAGGTGGATGTAAGTCTGAATGAGAAAGATTTAGCTAAGGATTTGCTTCAGCCAGAGGTATGCATTTTTTTCCGTGATTGGGATATTAAGAATGCTGATGTATTGAGTTTGATGAACAAGGATAGTATAGAGTGTGATCAACATAGTGAAGTATCACATCTGAACCAAAATATTTATGTTCCTTGTTTGTATCAATCGATTATGAATATCCCTCATTCTATGAATGTAAATGATGACAAGGTGAGTGCTGACGAGAATTATAATATTGAGAATGAATGTTTTATTTTTGAAATTTAGCATTATGATTCCTTTGCAAAGGATAGAGTTGATTGGGATAGTGAAATGTATTGCAGCTTGTGGGAAGGCCTCTATAGTGATTTGTCTCATGATTTTATCTTTGTTGAAATAGTGTGTGTTTACAAAGTTCAAAATTAGGCAAAAGGTGTGCACACCAGCTGCTGTAGTAATGAGATGAAAGAGGTTGATTATAAGGATTATGCTCAGTTGTTATTATGAGGTGCCTTTGTTTGGATCATGATATCAAGTGATGAGAATCAAATTTTTAACAGAGGTAAATGCTGAGGAAAGTGGAGCAATTTATATTCAGTCATAACTATGTTTGTATATTTTGTACAGTTGCTTTGTTTCAGTTGTGTGGTTTTCAATAAAGTGCCCTATTATTTGGGTAGAATAAGGAGCCCTATTTTTGAGAAGAGTAGAGATGTATTCCGTTTTTGGGTGGTTTGCTTAACCATAGATTCTGAATTCTTGTGTTGATCTTGCAATCAACCATCCCCAGTCAGAGCCATTATTGGGACTCATTAAATTTGAGTAATTTGAGAGGCCCATTTCAAAATTTTGTTATTCGCATTTTCAGAAAGGCACCCAATCTCATTCAGGTGGCCTAGTTAGAGAGAGGGTAAAATGGAGCCAGTTGATTTTCAAAGGGTAAGGCTTGGGAAATGTGTCCTACACCTTTCATTTGGCCTATGCATTGTGTTGCAACTTTTAGAATTTAGTTTGGATCAATTTATCAGATACCCATTTCAAGGAGTGAGCTGAAAGTGCATTTTAGGTGCAAATGCAGATTTTACCAAGTAGCCTACTTTGAGCGCTTATATCTTTTGCCCTGTTGATAGTCATATTGAATTTCAAAGTGAATTGATTTCTATGCATAAATATTAATAAGCATGCCAAATTTCAAGTCTTTATGAATTCATTTGCTTAAATTGGTAAGCTCAATCCGTTTGCAATTTGTGTTGTTTGACAAGTCCCTATTTTAGCAGCTAGTCGGAGCCTTGTTTTGCATAAGTGTAAAAGTTGCCTCGGTGAATGCCATGTAAGAATTTTTTTTCCGGGCTACTACTAGTATAAATGACAAGCTATGTTTCCAGTTTCAAGCTCCTGCTAATCCGTTTGATCAATTTTCAAAAGGGTTTCTTGAGCCACCTTATTCAGTGTTCCGTACTTTCATTGCCACATCAATTAAAGTAGCTATATTCATGAGCGCACCATTTGCACCCAAACAACCTTTTGGTTGAACTGAGTATTCTAAGTTTTGATCTGTACTTCAAGGTACCTATGCCTTAGATTTGAGGGTCTATGTAGATCATTTAATATTTTTAAGAAAGGCATCATGAGTTGCCTACACATTGACTTCATCAGATCGACAGTGCCGACAAAGACAGTTGGTCATCTTTGACCATTAATATTTCTTCACTCAGGATTCATCTTGAGAAACCTCTTGGTAGAGTTAATTTTTGTATATCAGAGTACACGCCTATCAGTTTGCAAGGTCTAGAAAGGTGCTTTGACCAATTTGAAAATTACGTCTTTGCGATTAAATGCAAAAATGTGGCGCAGGCGCTTGAAAGTCGCAAAAATCAGTTTGATGATCCGAAAATGGCTTTGATCGATTCCAGAGGTATGTTTAAGGTTCGTGAGGCATTTTGAAGGTCAGTTGCATGGAAACATAATTTTTTTTAGTCAGACCCACTTTGGGGCCCGACCTGGCTCATGCCCTTGCAGTATTAATTTTATTGGCAACTTGGTTCTTTTAGAGATGATTTCATTTCATTATGTGGGCATATAACTTAGAGGTTATTGTATGGGCTATTATGGTTTAAAAGTTGGAAAATCCATGGGTAATGTGCTTGAACCAAGGGATCCTGTTGAGAGGTTTGGATCTGATGATGTTAGGTATTTCTTCCTGAGAAAGGTTGAATTTGGTAATAATGGAGATTATTCAGAGGAATGGTTTATTAGTATTGTGAATGTCCATCTTGCCAACACGATTTGAAATCTACTAAACCACACACCTGGCTTGTTGAAAAAGAATTGCCAGTCCACCTTAGCATCTGATGCTAATTCTGCTGTAGAGGATAACACATCCAAAGAAGCTTTCAAGCTAATTCTTTGGCAGGTGCAATGCCAATAATGTCCCCTGATGTGGTGATTAAAATCTCGGAGATAAATTTTGTTGCAATTTGACAATCAGTACACTCCTAAAGGTTCAAAACTTCTCTAATAGTGGTTCGAGGGGGGTGTTCAACAGTTAGATAAATGATCTTTTACGCTCTCTTCCACATCATTGAGATAGTGTCTTGAATTTGGAATATAACCTACTGCCTTCATCTCTCAAGTTGATTTCTCCACTTTGAATAGATTACCTTTGTGTGTGGGTGCGATCTGTATCCTACACAGAGCATGAATCTAGAATATAGCTTGTTGCCTTCATCTCCTAATAAAAAGAACGTTGAAACCTCAAGCAAATGCAAACAATAGAAGCTTCAGAAGAAAATACGTGGTAGATGGAGGGTGATGAAAGCCTTAGAAAATGCAGATTTGGTAGGTGTAAAATGCCAAATTCCTCTCTGCGTGGCTTTGGCAAAGGCTTCAAAATCCAAGCAAAGTCCCCTGCGTAGATGTAAAGCTCCCTCACTTGTGCATGCTCCCAAGAAATTTAAAAAGAAATATATCAAGAAGACACCTGTTGACAGATGCATTGAGAGGATGCCAGTAAAATTGTTGAAGATAGGTAGTGTTTGCATGAAGGCAGTAGCGAGAAGTGTGCCTTTAGCAAGATTGAAAAAATGAAAACTCTGTATGGGACATAACATTATTTGTAGGTGGTGACAGTTTAGTTCATAAGCCCAATTATGATCAAGATGTTGAAAAGTGATCCAAAGTCATGGCTCTACCTTTGGATTTGGGCCATGTAAAATTGACAAATATAAGAGAATTAGTAACAATGAAGAGACATCTATTACTGTAGAGGTATCACACAAGAATTCTGCCAAGAATTCTCCAGTTAAGAACGAATGAGAACCAAAAGGTGTGCTTGTTAGATCTAAGGATAATCTTGTAAAGGGGGCAAAGTTGCTTGAAATTAATGATAGCATGAATTCAACCAAGTCAAAGAAAAACGTTTGTCATAATGCAGATTCTCAGATACGAAAGTCTAACAAGGATGCAAGCATAATGACAACTTCTAGCCAATACAAAATAATAGAGAAAGAAGATGTTGATGTAAGAGATGTAAATAGTTTAGGAGACAAGCTTCTGCCGTCAAAAATTTCTCATGGCACAGGGACTACTAAACAAAGAAAGAAAATCTTATCATCAGCTCCTAAGGAAGACAGTATATGGAGGTCTAAAGATTCAATGCTGGAAAGATCTTTCCAAGAGTTGGAAAAGAGTGTTGCAGAATTGTACCCAACTATGATAAACATTCAAGAGAAAGATTGGTGATCACAAGGAGCAAAAAGACGGTTGCCTGCACTTGTCAAACAGAAGCTTGCTAAAGTAGCAATATTAGCAATGAACCAAGGGAAATTATCAAATTTATTGATTGATCATCTTGTGAACATTGTTGGCCATACAATATAGCTAAAGATATTGAAGAGGAACTTCAAAGAAATAATTGAACTAGGAAAGTCGGCAAAAGAAAGAAAAGGAAAACTCCAAGATATCAGAAGAGAGGGTACTAAATTGATCAAGATGCGGTTGAAGTCTAATGTGCCTAAACGATTGGAAGATCCATTGGATGACTTTCAGTCAATATCAATTTCTGTAGTGAAAGAAAGTTCAAGTGTACCTTTTAAATGGGACAATGCTACAAAGGATTTTCTTTGTGAAGTGTATGACCAGTATATCAAGGCTACAAATGGCTGGAAAGCGTCAATAAGTATATGTTACCAGGCAATGAAACTTCCAAGCTAATGCAATGTGGCAGGTGTAGCCCAAATCCCATGACCTCTGCCAATCCTCCCTCCTCTGCGCAGTGGTAATGGAGGGGGGCATCAATAGATTTTTCAATCAAATACAAAGGTAGCCATTAAAACTCAGGTAAAACCTTTAGAAAGTGCATTTCTGGGCAAAAGCCATTATCCCACATTTGTTGGGGAATGGAAGTATTTGATACTTAAAAGCAACACTCCACACAAACATAGTGTCAAAGCCTCAAGGGATTTTGATGGATGGTGCCGGTTGGGCGCCTAGGGGGACCCCACGTGCATGGGTGCATTTTTTGAGGCGACCAAGGAGGCCAAGTGGCGACCAGGTAGACCCGACGCAGGCATGGTTCCTGAGGAAAATTTTGCAATGAAAGGGCGACTTAACTGGTGATAGGTTGCAGGAGATTTGACGGTGTGCACGATCTTGTGAAGGGAAGATGCTCGAAGAATAACCATCATAAAATGACAAAAAGCACGTGCGAAAAAGCGAAGGATTAAAGATCGCGCAGGTTCATCAAGATCTGACGACCGACGTGGTTTCGCAAGGCAAAGATACACACCCGTTACCCTTCGCCAAATGGTGAAAGGTGACATGGTAGGTCCAAGTGGCAGTCCAGCTCGCGGGTCCCGCTGATATGGCGATGATGTGCCGATGACATGGCAGATAGGTGGTGGTGACGGAGCAGATGATGTGGCGAATCAGTGAGTTGGCACCTAGTGGACCCCATCAGCAAATCGCAGGTTGCCACGTGGCAGGGCGTCAAGCCAAAAAATGGTGAAAATTAAAGTTAAATTGCATAGTTTCAACTATAGGAAAAATCCAAACATTTAAATGACAGAGGTACATTGAGAGATTAATTCGCCTGAGGGGTTTTTTTGAGCGAAATATGCAAGTATTATATATCACCGGAAAGCTCTCGGAATGAGGAATCCAATCATGATGTTTGTTTAAAAAATAATGAGATATTTTGAGAGCAGTTACCATGGGAAGGAGAAAGGAAAATATTCAGTTGGAGAAAGGGGACACTTGGCAGTGCGTTATGCAGACTTTATTTTTCCCTCCTCTTCTTATTCCCATTTTCTTCTCAATTGAATGGTTCCAGAATTTTGGAGGAAGTGCTCCAGATTTCATGGCTTTCAATTTCTGAATTTCTTGACCCAAGTTTGTAAAAGCTCTTTGGTTTGTTTCAGGGTATAAAGATTACATTGCAGTCTTGGAGATGTTTTTTCTAGTTGCAGGTCTTACTTGTGTCAGGCATGAGTAAATTTCACACAATTTTGTCTCTAGGCATGTGTTTCATTGTTATAAATTGAATCCTCAAGGAGGATGGCATTTGTCAATTTCAAGGAGATTGTGTGATTGTTTGTAGGCATTCTTCAATGAAGAGTTGAAATTCTATAATCGGTCATAAACAATGGAATATGTATTCAAGATCTGATAATTTTGTGAAGGAATTGAGTAATGCATTAGTATAAAGTATTAATGCAGGAATATCTTGTAAGGAAAACAAATTTGCAGCTATGATTTGCATTTTACAGTTCTATGTGTGACTCTATTGCCCAATGAACAAGGCACTGATCTTTGAAAGATTTGGGGATAGTTTCAGATTTACAAATTTAAAGAAAAATCTATTTCCCTTTATGTTTAGGGGTTTGTGTTCTTTTCATTCCAAGCTCTGTTTCATCCATTATTTGGACATGATCTAACCAATCTGTATGTGTTTTCTAATTTGTTGAGCTTGTGGAATGATCTATTTGCTTATTGTTGATGCAGTCATCTGTCTGTAACTGTTGTATTTAATGCATCAAAAGGGTGTCCCCCCTGGGTCTAGCAGAACCTGAAGTGCAGGAGGATCAATTAGGGTCCTATGTTATGTTGTCCAAGTCCTGATGTGTTCTATAGAGTGAAATTGGCCATTTCATGGAAGGATTGCAGGTGAACTTGGGTTAACCAGACTTGGTGAACAACAATTTCCAATCTAGATCTATCGATAATCTTGCACTTTCCATCTTTTAATTGTAAATGAAATCCTCTATCCACCATCTGACCTACACTCAAAAGATTATGCTTCAAACCTTCAAAATAGTAAACATTGTCAGTATTAGTCTTACCATCCAAGGATATTGTTCCTTTGCCTTTGATCCTGCATGTCTTATTGTCTCCCAATCTGACTAGTCCACCATCAAATTCTTGCAGAGTCAGTAATTTCCTCTTGTCACCAGTCATGTGATGTGAGCAACCTCAGTCTATAACTCATTTATCCTTCTCTTCAATTTTAGCAGCTAGAGACTTCTCCTCAGTATGATTTGCATCAACGATAGGTTTTGGAGAATCATCCTTGATTGAAATAAAGACCCAATCTTTATCGGAGCTTCCATTACTGGATCCACTCATAGGTTCATCATCATCATCAGTAATACCAAAATCGTCATCACCAGCATAGTAACATGATTTATCCTTATTCCTTCTAAATCTAGGTCTGCTCTGATATTCCAGATTAGGTTTATAATTTCTCATAAATCTTTCTTGATTCCTAGCAGATCTTTTAAGACATCTAAAAGAAAAATGACCAATCTTATTGCAAGAGAAACAATTAAAAGGAACTTTTCCTTCATACTTACTTCCAACCGGTTCTTTAGGGATTCTTCTGGCAATTAGGGCTTCCAACTCTTCAAGTTCTCTATCTTCTCTCTCAATGTCTTCCAAATATTTAGCATATAACTCCTTCTAGTCTATCTTCTTCTTACTGGAGGTAGATGCTTTAAATGCACTCTCAGTTTTAGTAGCACTCTGATCTCCAAGTTCTTCAAGTTCAAAAGTAGTCAACTTCCCAAGTAATGTATCTCTGGTAACGGGGGTATTTGACATTGTCCGAAGTTCATTTATCATAGTAGCCTTCATCTTGTAAGTCAGAGGTAGAACTCTTAGAATATTTGACACAACCTCATCCCCATTAACATTTCCACTATAGCATTTGATTCCCACGATAATCTTATTCACTCTATCCATGAAAGAACTCATCTTCTTCCATCTTCAAAGTTTTATATCTCACCCGGTAACCTTCAAGTTTTGTAATCTTACAACTTGGTCACCTTCATAAAGAGTTTCAAGATTCAACCAGATCTGCTTTGCATTTTCCAGCTCTATGACATTCAACAACTTCTCATCTGATAGGGCACTTAACAATGCTTCTTTCACTCTGACATCGTTATTATCTCTATTATGCTCATCAGGAGGTTCCGAAGTTCTAGAATTAAGATCATGAGGTGTATACCCTTTCTCTGTTATCTCCCAAACTTCAACTCCAAGGCATCTTAGATGAATCTTCATTCGCTCCTTCCATATATTGTAATTTGTACCATCAAATCAAGGACTTTCCTTTTGGTAGGGATTAAATTTAGAAGTTAATGCCATTAGATCTCCTCCAGTGGTTAAGCTTATGCAGAGAGGACCTAGCTCTAATACCAATAATGAACCGAATAAAAACTGAGAGGGGGGGGGGGTAATCAGTTTTCCACAAGTTAAACAATTATTGCAGATTATAAACCATTTACTAGAGCACAATATAAACAACAAAGAGAAAGATAAACCATGAAAGCACACAACACACAACACCAATATTTTTGACATGGAAAACTCGGGTAAAGGGAAAAACCATAGTCAAAAACCCTACCCACAGTCAGATAATACTTCTGCATCAATATGTGAAATAATTAAAATGGGGATTGTACTTGCAATCAGGCCAACCACCCAACACCCGCTACTCATCACAAAAGGAAGTCTCACTGACTTACTTAAACATCAGAGTACAATCTAGAGAAAATGAACTGTGAAAATAGCATCTCCTAATGCTTGATATAGTTCTAGTTAAGCACAAATGTCTGTCTTGCAACTCTAAATCCTTCACACCCTTTGCTGAATGATATATCTCTGTTCACACAATTACCTCTCTCTGATAATGCAGACATAACCATACATACCCAAATTAAATGAATAAGTCACCTATAAATATAGATCATCAACCTTGCTAACAAGGTCGGCTAAACCTTAACCCCATAAATCATAATTACAAAAATTACACCACACAATACCACCAGACCAATATTATGATTTACATTACATACCATAGACCTAATACAAATTCCCAGTC
>NW_026730199.1:0-10000 GCF_030272615.1 Cryptomeria japonica
CAAACTTCCGACTTCCGTCCCAGAAAGCCCAAGAGCTATCTAAAACGTTCATGGCCGGAACTCGATCGCGGCTATACCAGTCCGCCAAGCAACCCAAAAGCTAGACTGGAGCTCTAGTCGAATCACCTCTGTGGCCATTGCAAGGACGTGTTGGAGCGACTACCATTGCCGAACCATTCCGCAGGTCGAGTCCATACCAAGGCCGCATAGAGATTCACGATGAGCTCCTGCATAGCAATCAGGAGACTTGCCGTGTCCATCACAATCGATAAATCCTGGTGCAAGATTTTTGCATCCGAGCGCTCCAACCAGTCGAGCACCAGCATCAATCGACATAAACGGGCACGGGGGGAGGATGCTCGAGAACACTACCTCCCCTATATAAGTTATTTGTCCGATTCTCAAGCAGCCGAAGTCTGGTCATCGAATCGGGTCAAAGACCACAACTTCCGACTTTACCCACAATGCAAGTCATCGAATCGAACATCGGCCCCCGAGTCGGACTCCATGCGTATGTCAGGTCATCGGACCCAAATTCCGCCTTCCTGCGCATGGCGGGCCATCAATATCAACTCGGTCATCGGACCCAAACTCCGCCTTTTTGCGTATGGCACGCCTTCAAATCGGTCATCGGACCCAAATTCCGCCTTCCTGTGCATGGCGGGCCATCAACATCAACTCGGTCATCGGACCCAAATTCCGCCTTTCTGCGCATGGCACGCCATCAACTCGGTCATCGGACCCAAATTCCGCCTTCCTGCGCATGGCAGGTCATCGGACACAAATTCAGACCTCGCCAATATGCCTACGTATCGAATCGGTCATCGGACCCAACTTCCGACTTCATCCATACTGTAGGGTCTTTGAGGTTGGCGCGGTGCGCTCAACCCAGGGAGTCGACCCATCGAAGCATACACCTCCCCTATATAAGCTATTTGTCCGATTCCCACACCTGTGTAGTTTGCACCTCTGACCAGGGACATCGACCCCAACTTCCGAACTCGACTGCAACGACGGCACCAGCGCCTTGGTGCGCACCTTGCGACGCACAGTCCCAACATTCGCCTTCCTGCACATGGCAGGTCATCGGACCCAAATTCCGACCTCGCGAGTATGCCTACATATCGAATCGGTCATCGGACCCAACTTCCGACTTCATCCATACCGTAGGGTCTTTGAGGTTGGCGCGGTGCGCTCAACCCGGGGAGTCGACCCAACGAAGCATACACCTCCCCTATATAAGCTATTTGTCCGATTCCCACACCTGTGTAGTTTGCACCTCCGATCAAGACATCGACCCCAACTTCCGAACTCGCCTCCAACGACCGAACCAGCGCCTTGGTGCGCACCTTGCAACGCACAGTGCCAACATTCGCCTTCCTGCACGTGGCAGGTCATCGGACCCAAATTCCGACCTCAGCGAGTATGCCTACATATCGAATCGGTCATCGGACCCAACTTCCGACTTCATCCATACCGTAGGGTCTTTGAGGTTGGCGCGGTGCGCTCAACCCGGGGAGTCGACCCAACGAAGCATACACCTCCCCTATATAAGCTATTTGTCCGATTCCCACACCTGTGTAGCTTGCACCTCCGATCAGGACATCGACCCCAACTTCCGAACTCGACTAAAAAGACCGCACCAGCGCCTTGGTGTGCACCTTGCAACGCACAGTGTCAACATTCGCCTTCCTGCACATGGCAGGTCATCGGACCCAAATTCCGACCTCATGAGCATACCTACTAATCGAATTGGTCATCGGACCCAACTTCCGACTTCATCCATACCGTAGGGTCTTTGAGGTTGGCGCGGTGCGCTCAACCTGGGGAGTCGACCCATCGAAGCATACACCTCCCCTATATAAGCTATTTGTCCGATTCCGACACCTGTGTAGTTTGCACCTCCGCTCAGGACATCGACCCCAACTTCCGAACTCGCCTGCAACGACCGAACCAGCGCCTTGGTGCGCACCAAAAGTGCGCACTTTTGGAGGGCACTTTTGTGCGCTCCAAAGGTGCGCACTTTTGGAGGGCACTTTTCTGCGCTCCAAAGGTGCGCACTTTTGGAGGGCACTTTTTGGAGGGCACTTTTCTGCGCTCCAAAGGTGCGCACTTTTGGAGGGCACTTTTTGGAGGGCACTTTTCTGCGCTCCAAAGGTGCGCACTTTTGGAGGGCACTTTTTGGAGGGCACTTTTCTGCGCTCCAAAGGTGCGCACTTTTGGAGGGCACTTTTTGGAGGGCACTTTTCTGCGCTCCAAAGGTGCGCACTTTTGGAGGGCACTTTTTGGAGGGCACTTTTCTGCGCTCCAAAGGTGCGCACTTTTGGAGGGCACTTTTCTGCGCTCCAAAGGTGCGCACTTTTGGAGGGCACTTTTTGGAGGGCACTTTTCTGCGCTCCAAAGGTGCGCACTTTTGGAGGGCACTTTTCTGCGCTCCAAAGGTGCGCACTTTTGGAGGGCACTTTTTGGAGGGCACTTTTCTGCGCTCCAAAGGTGCGCACTTTTGGAGGGCACTTTTGTGCACTCCAAAGGTGCGCACTTTTGGAGGGCACTTTTCCTGTGCTCCAAAGGTGCACACCTAGGTGAGCACCTTCGACCACACCTTGTAGCACACCAAACTCTGACTTTCGACTTCATCCGCAATGCAGGGTCTTTGAGGTTGGCGCAATGCGCACAACCAGGGGAGTCGACCCATCAAACCCAACACCTCCCCTATATAAGCTATTTGTCTGATTCTCATACATGCGTAGCCTGCAGGAGCAATTAGGACATCGACCCCAACTTTCGGCTTCTAAACGAAAACAAGGTCTTTGAGGTTGGTGTAATGCGAACAACTAGGGGAGTCAACCCATCAAACCCAACACCTCCCCTATATAAGCTATTTGTCTGATTCTCATACATGTGTAGTCTACAGGAGCAATTAGGACATCGACCCCAACTTTTGACTTCTTAACGAAAACAAGGTCTTTGAGGTTGACGTAATGCGCACAACCAGGGGAGTCGACCCATCAAACCCAACACCTCCCCTATATAAGCTATTTGTCCGATTCTCATACATGTGTAGCCTGCAGGAGCCATTAGGACATTGACCCCAACTTTTGACTTCTTAACGAAAACAAGGTCTTTGAGGTTGGCGTAATGCGCACAACCAAGGGAGTTGACCCATCAAACCCAACACCTCCCCTATATAAGCTATTTGTCTGATTCTCATACATGTGTAGCCTGCAACAACGATTAGGACATCCACCCCAACTTCTGAATTCGTCTGCGTTGACCGCACCAAAGGTGCACGCCTTGGTGCTCACCAAAATCCGACTTCCGACTTCTTCTGCTATGCGGGGTCTTTGAGGTTGGCGCAGTGCGCACAACCAGGGGAGTCAACCCACCGAATGCAACACCTCCCCTATATAAGCTATTTGTCTGATTCTCATACATGCGTAGACTGCAGCAATGATTAGGACATCCACCCCAACTTTTGACTTCTTAAACAAGACAGGGTCTTTGAAGTTGGTGCAGTGCACACAACCAGGGGAGTCGACCCATCAAACGCAACACCTCCCCTATATAAAGCTATTTGTCCGATTCTCATACGTGTAGTCTGCAGCAGCGATTAGGACATCGACCCCAACTTCCGAATTCGTTTGCATTGACCGCACCAAAGGTGCACGCCTTGGTGTGCACCCTGGAGTGCACTTTGGTGCTCACCTCGGTGCACACTTTGGTGTGCACCTCGGTGTGCACCAAAGGTGCGCACCTTGGAGCGCACCAAAGGTGTACACTTTGGAGCGCACCACATAGGGTCTTTGAGAGGTTGGCGCAGTGCGCACACCAAGGTGGGTGTTGAGGTGCGTGCCGAGGTGGGTGGGTGCTAGGGTGCGCTCCATGGTGGGTGCCAGGGTGGGTGCGTGCTAGGGTGGATTCCAAAGAGGGTCATAGGGTGGGTGCCAAGGTGGGTTGGTGATATAGTGGGTTCAAAGGTGGGTACTAGGGTGGGTTCCAAGGTGGGTCACAAGTTGGGTGCCAGGATGCGTGGGTGTTAGGTTGGGTGCCAAGGTGGGCTCCTGCGTGGGTGGGTGCTAGGGTGGGTTTCAAGGTGGACGCGAGGGCGGGTGCCAAGGTGGGTAACAAGTTGGGTGTTAGGATGGGTGAGTGCTAGAGTGGGTGCCAAGGTGGGTGGGTGCTAAGGTGGATGCCAAGGTGGTTCACAGGGTGGGTGGGTTCTAGGGTGAGTTCCAAGGTGGGTCACAGGTTCAGTGCTAGGGTGGGTGTCAAGGCGGGTGTCGAGGTGCCTGGGTGCTAGGGTGTGGATGCCAATGTGGGTCATAGGGTGGGTACTAGGGTGGGCTGCAATGTGGGTGCCAAGGTGGGTAACATGCTCGGTGGGTTCTAAATTGGGTGCCAGGGTGGGTGTGCACCCACCTTGCCCGAGGTGGGTGCCAAGGTGCCAGTGTGGGTGGGTGCTAAGGTGGATGCCAAGGTGGGTGAGAAGGTGGGTGATAGGTTGAGTGGTAGGATGGGTGGGTGCCAAGATGGGTCACAGGGTGGGTGCAAGGGTGGGTAGGTGCTAGGGTTGGTGTCAGGGTGGGTGGGTGCTAGGTTGGGTTCCAAGGTGGGTGCGAGGGTGAGTGTCAAGGTGGGTCACAGGTTAGGTGCTAGGATGGGTGAGTGCTAGGGTGCAAAGGTGCCAGGGTGGGTGCTAGGATGGGTCGATGCTAGGGTGAGTGGCAAGGTGGGTCCACAAGTGTCAAGGTGGGTGCCGAGGTGGGTGCCAAGTCGGCGACTGCTATGGTGGATGCCAAGGTGGGTCACGGGGTGGGTGCCAAGTTGCTAGGTTGGGTTCCAAGGTGGGTGCCAACGTGGGTGCTAGGGTGCGTGGGTTAAAGGGTGTGTCACAACGTGGGTGCCAGGATGGGTGCGCACCCACACTGGCCAAGACGGGTGCGGGTGCAAGGTTGGGTTCCAAGCCCGGTCACAGGCTGGGTGCTAGGATGGGTGGGTGCCAAGGTGGGCACCAGGGTGGGTGCACCCACCCTGGCCAAGGTGGGTCACGGGGTGGGTCCTAGGGTGGGTAACGGGGTGGGTACTAAGGTGCGTGCCAAGGTGGGTCATAGGGTGGGTGCCAAGGTGGGCACCAGGGTGGGTGTGCACCAACCCTAGCCAGGGTAGGTCACGGGGTGGTTGTCGGGGTGGGCGTCAAGGAGCCAAGGTGGGTGGCAAGTAGCCAAGTTGCGTGCCAAGGTGGGTGTCGGGGTGGGTGCCAAGGATCCAAGGTGGGTGCCAAGGAACCAAGGTGGGTGTCTGGGTGGGTGCCGAGGTGGGAGCCAGGGTGGGTCCCAAGGTGAGTGCAAAGGTGGGTGCCAGGGTCAAGGTGAGTGCCCAATGTGGGTTCCAAGGTGCCAGGGTCAGGGTGAGTGCCAATGTGGGTTCAAAGGTGCTAAGTTGGGTGCGAGGTTGGGTGCGAGGGTGGGTGGGTGCCAAGGTGTGCTAGGTGGAAGCCCGGGTGGGTCGGCATCCCATGGTGTCGAGTTGGGTGCCTGATGGGTGCTTCTTGTCAAGTTTTAGTCGTCGGGACTCATTTCGAGCCTTAGAGGTCGTTTCTTGTCCGGTTGCCCTGTCTTCGACCTGGGAACCCAATTTTGGTCCTCGGTCCCATTTTTTTTTGTCTCGCATCCCACTTTTGGCCTGTGGCCTTTTCGGGGTCGATTCTCTGTTTTGGGCATCAGAGCATGTTTCTTCTCCTAAAACCCAATATTTGTTTATTAAGTCTCGGAACACATTTTTGTTCTCGTGGACCCATCATGGGTCTTGGAACGCATTTGTGGTCCTTGGGTCCATTTTGCATCCCGAAACTTGTGTTTTGGTGCTTGATCCCTATTTTGGGTGCCCACCTTGCACCAAGTGCGCACCCGGGGCAAACCGAGCGCCTTGGTGCACCGGGGCAAGATCGAGCGTGCACCCGAGGCGCCCCGAACATGCACCAAGGTGCACTCGGCCCACATGTGAGCGCAGGTCGTTGCGCCCGAGGTGGTGTGTGGGCACCGCGTTGCAGACGGGACACTGCACGCACACGACGCCCCCTCCAGGTGCACGCACGTAGGCCGGGCCGGGTGCACACCCGACGCCCTAGCAAGGTGCGCGCACCCGGGCAGGGCTCACACTTGGCGAACGGGGCGCACTTCGCGAGGGAGGGTGTGCACCTCGACGGGGGGTGGGTGGCCGGGGTGGATTCGCACGTGGGTCGCGGTTTGCTAAGTACACACTGCGACAAGCTCATAACGGGTGCGGATCATACCAGCATTAGTGCACCGGATCCCATCAGAACTCCGCAGTTAAGCGCGCTTGGGCCGGAGTAGTACTGGGATGGGTGACCTCCCGGGAAGTCCCGGTGTTGCACCCTTTTTTAGTTTTTCGCCGGGCGTCGCAATGCTATTTGAATAAACCTTTTGCCCGTTTGCGTTCTCGTCGGGGCCGGGCCGGGCCGGGGTGCGCTGCCCGCACTACCGCAACGCGCGCGCAGGGGCGACACCGAGCGCGCACCCGAGGCACCCCGAGCACACAGGCCACGGTGCAACCCGGGCGTTGTGCGCGCACCCCGGTGCGCCCGAGGTGCTGCGCGCGCACCCAGGTGAAATCGGTGTGCACCTCGGCCAGTGCGCGCTCGGTCGAGTCGCGCACGTTGGCCAAGGTGCACGGTGATGTTTCTTACTCTAAGGTTCCGCACCAGACGCCCGGGACAGGTGAGCGAAGCTGGGCGGGGCCGGGTGCGCGGCCGGGGCAGGTGCACGCAGCTGGAGAGAGCTTTGGAGCACACTTCGGAGCGCACCAATGATGCGCTCCATTCAAAAGTTTCCTGAAAAAGGCAAAAAAAGTTGAGATTATAGAATTTCCCACTTGAGAGATTGTAAAAAAAAAAAAATTTAAAATGAAGGAAACGCGGGTGCAAGGTGTGCGCAGCCCAGCCAAGGTGTGCGCACCAAGGCGCCCACCCTGGCGAAGGTGCACGCAAGGTGCGCACCCGAGGCAAACCGGACAATTAACCCAACTTTCGACTTCGCGCGCACCTTGGAGCGCACTTCGGAAGCGCTCCTTGGTGCGCACCAATCTTGGGCACCTCGGAGTGCACCATGGCGCCCACCAAGGTGCGCACCCGGGGCAAACCGAGCTCCGACTTCGTGCGCACCTTGGAGCGCACGAAAGGTGCGCACCATGGCGCCCACCAAGGTGCGCAGCCCAGCCAAGGCGTGCGCATCAAGGTGCGCACCCTGGCGAAGGTGCGCACCCGGGGCAAACCGAGCTCCGACTTCGTCGCGCACCTTGGAGCGCACAAAAGGTGCGCAACCCAGCAAGGTGTGCGCACCTCCGGTCAAACCGAGCTCCGAATCGTGCGCACCAGAGGTGCACCGCCATCGTGCGCACCTTGGAGCACACTTCGGAGCCCTCCTTGGTGCGCGCCGATGTTGCGCACCTCGGAGCGCACCCGGGGAAAACAATGCAATTAACCCGACTTTCGACTTCGTGGGCACCTCGGAGCGCTCTCGGGTTCGCACCTCGGAGCACACCGAGGTGCGCACCTTTGATGCGCTGCCTTCACCAATTTCCAGAAAAGGCAAGAAAACATTGAGAAGGTGTGCGCACCGAGGTGCCCACCCTGGCGAAGGTGCACGCGAGGTGCGCACCCGGGGCAAACCGGGCTCCGACTTCGTGCACGCCGAGGTGCGCACCCGGGGCAAACCGGGCTCCGACTTCGTGCACGCCGCACCTTGGAGCACACTTCGGAGCGCTCCTTGGTGCGCACCAGGGCGCGCAACCCAGCCGAGGTGCCCACCCCGGCGAAGGTGCACGCGAGGTGCGCACCCGGGGCAAACCGGGCTCCGACTTCGTGCACGCCATGGTGCCCACCGCGGCGAAGGTGCACGCGAGGTGCGCACCCGGGGCAAACCGGGCTCCGACTTCGTGCACGCCGCACCTTGGAGCACACTTCGGAGCGCTCCTTGGTGCGCACCATGGTGCCCACCAGGGCGCGCAACCCCGCCGAAGGTGCACGCGAGGTGCGCACCCGGGGCAAACCGGGCTCCGACTTCGTGCACGCCGCACCTTGGAGCACACTTCGGAGCGCTCCTTGGTGCGCACCATGGTGCCCACCAGGGCGCGCAACCCCGCCGAAGGTGCACGCGAGGTGCGCACCCGGGGCAAACCGGGCTCCGACTTCGTGCACGCCATGGTGCGCACCGCGGCGAAGGTGCGCACCCGGGGCAAACCGGGCTCCGACTTCGTGCACGCCGCACCTTGGAGCACACTTCGGAGCGCTCCTTGGTGCGCACCAGGGCGCGCAACCCAGCCGAGGTGCCCACCCCGGCGAAGGTGCACGCGAGGTGCGTACCCGGGGCAAACCGGGCTCCGACTTCGTGCACGCCGCACCTTGGAGCACACTTCGGAGCGCTCCTTGGTGCGCACCATGGTGCCCACCAGGCCGCGCAACCCAGCCAAGGTGTGCGCACCAAGGTGCACGCGAGGTGCGCACCCGGGGCAAACCGGGGTCCGACTTCGTGCACGCCGCACCTTGGAGCACACATCGGGGCGCTCCCGGGTTCGCACCGGCGTTGCGCACCGTGGTGGGCACCTCGGAGCACACCAAGGTGGGCAGCGAGGTGCGCACCTTTGATGCGATGCCTTCACTAATTTCCATAAAAGGCAAAAAAAAAACGAGATTTTAAAATTTCCGTTTTGAAAGATAGTGAGAAAAAGGGAATGCTGGTGCCATCTTGAGCCCGCCCTGGTGCGCAGCCCAGCCAAGGTGTGCGCACCAAGGTGCCCACCCTGGCGAAGGTGCGCGCCCGGGCAATTAACCCAACTTCCAACTTCGCGCGCGCCAGGGTGGGAGCGCACCCAACAACCGGGCCTGGGAAGAGCCAATGCGAGAAACCCCACCAAACGCTCTGACAAAAAAAGAGGGGGCGCTCCAGTAACCCCGCTTCGGAGCGCACCCTGGGCAAACCCAGCCAAGGTGCCCACCCCGGCCAAGGTGCAGGCGAGGTGCGCACCCGGGGCAAACCGGGCTCCGACAACGTGCACGCCGCACCTTGGAGCACACTTCGTAGCGCTCCCGGGTGCGCACCTCAGAGCACACCAAGGTGGGCAGCGAGGTGCGCACCTTTGATGCGCTGCCTTCACTAATTTCCAGAAAAGGCAAAAAAAAAAGGAGATTTTAAAATTTCCGTTTTGAAAGATAGTGAAAAAAACGGAACGCGCGTGCCATCTTGAGCCCGCCCTGGTGCGCAGCCCAGGTAAGGTGCCCACCCTGGCAAAGGTGCGCACCCGGGCAATTAACCCTACTTCCGACTTCGTGCGCGCCAGGGTGGCAACCGGGCCTCGGAAGAGCCAATGCGAGAAACCCCACCAAACGCTCCGACAAAAAAAGAGGCGGCGCTCCAATAACCCCGCTTCGGAGCGCAGCCGGGGCAAACCCAGCCAAGGTGCCCACCCCGACGAAGGTGCACGCGAGGTGCGCACCCGGGGCAAACCGGGCTCCGACAACGTGCACGCAGCACCTTGGAGCACACTTCGAAGCACTCCCGGGTGCCCACCGGCGTTGCGCACCGTGGTGGGCAGCGAGGTGCGCACCTTTGATGCGCTGCCTTCACTAATTTCCAGAAAAAGGCAAAAAAAAATGAGATTTTAAAATTTCCGTTTTGAAAGATAGTGAAAAAAAAGGAACGCGGGTGCCATCTTGAGCCCGCCCTGGTGCGCAGCCCAGGCAAGGCATGCGCACCAAGGTGCCCACCCGAGGTGCACACCCGGGGCAAACCGGGCTCCGACTTCGTGCAGGCCGCACCTTGGAGCACACTTCGGAGCGCTCCTTGGTGCGCACCATGGTGCCCACCAGGGCGCGCAACCCAGCCAAGGTCTGCACACCAAGGTGCCCACCCCGGCGAAGGTGCACGCGAGGTGCGCACCCGGGGCAAACCGGGCTCCGACTTCGTGCACGCCATGGTGCCCACCG
>NW_026730200.1:0-20058 GCF_030272615.1 Cryptomeria japonica
GTCTAGGTTCCTTTAACCCCTAATAAAGAAGAACTATGATCTCCTAATGGATTTGATGATGAAGAGAGCTCTTGTAGCTTTAAATGTTCAAAATAATATGAAGAACCTAAACCTCAATCTTGGAGGAGGTCTATGAGAATTAGGTGACAACCAAATAGGTTTTATCATTCAATTTTCGATTCCAGTATTAGTTTTCTTGTATTTCTAACAATGACGAGTCTAGGATTGTGAGAGAGGCTATAGGTATGAGTGATACAAACTCATGGATAAAATCTATGGACAAAGAGATGGCATCTTTGAAGAAGAATATTACATATGATTTTCTCTTCTTGTCTGAAGGATGGAAGCCTATGGGATGGAAATGTGTGTTCAAGAAAATGTGTGGTCTTGATGGTAGTGTTGAGAAACATAAATCACAATTGATCACAAAGGGGTATTCCTAGGTTGAGGGAATAGATTATGGTGATATTTTGTATCCCTTTACAAAGTTGACATCCATTCAATTCTTATTATCACTTACTACAACCCATGATTGAGAAATCAAGAAAATGGATGTAAAGACATCATTCCTTCATGGTGATTTGGAGGAGCCGATATATATGTCATAGTGAGAGAATTTCATGAATAAAGATAAAAAATAATCTAGTTTGCATGTTGAAAAATTATTTGTATGGTTTGAAACAGTCTAAATTTGATCACTGTGTTAAACTCAAAATTGATAATGGTTGCATTCTCATTATTGCATTATATGTAGATGATATATTACTATTTTGTAATAGATATTTTATTTTTTACTTGAAACTTCTTAGTTGTTAGCATAATTCAAAATGAAAGATTTGAATGCAGCTAGATACATTTTAGGAATGGATATAAAAACAGACAAAACTAATAGAAAGGTTTGGTTAAGCCAAAGTAAGTGTGTGAATTTGGTGTTGGAGAAATTCAACATGATATCTTATAGATCCATGATAGTTGCTATTAAACTTTGAATGAAGTTATTAGCGGAGGATTTTCCAAAATCTCCTATTGATGTGGAGGACATGGACAATTCATCATATGTGAGAGTTATTATAGTCTTGTGTATGCTATGGTTTGTATTAGACTAAAATTGCCTAAATAGTGGTAGTCTTGAGTCAATCTATGTCTAATCCTAGATGACTACTTTGTGATGCAATTAAGAGTGTTCAAATATTGGAGGGGTTCTTTTGAGTATTCCTTGTGTTTTTGCGATCATCCTATTGGACCTTGGAATTTTGTGAGTATCTATGGATATATGGATTTAGATTGGGCAAGTGACATTGACAACATAAGATCCACTAGTGTTTATATTTTTTACTATGTTCAATGGTGCTATTAGTTGGATGAGTAAGTAACAATTTGTAGTTACTTTGTCCATGATAGAATAAGAGTATATGGTAGCCACTCATGCTTGTAAGGAAGCCATTTGGCTAGGACTATTGTGTTAAGATATTGGGCTTGATGCATGTTTAATTACTATCTATTGTGATAGTTAGAGTGTCATTTTCTTAGAAAAAAATGCAACTTTCCATGCTAGAGCAAAGAACATAGATGTTTAGTTTCATTTTGTTTGAGATATGGTAGAGGATGGGAAGATAAATTTAGATAAAGATGATAGTTTGATTAATGTTGCAGATGCGTTGGTGAAACTTGTGCGTATAGAGGATTTCAAATGGTCTTCTAGTTCCATGGGCCTCTCTACCCCTTTCATTGAATAATGTGTTCTTGAAAGTTATTTCACAAGTGGGAGAATGTTTGGATTAAGGTACCTCAACCTTTGCAAGTCCTAATATTGGTAATTGGATTATTTATTTAATATTTGATTTAATTTTATGTGCCTACTAGACAATTTCATTTGCACATGCAAATCCTACTGGAAAGGTGACATAGAGTTTTTGTCCTCACATGAGGATGTAGGCATCCCACTTAGAGAAATTTGGATTACTAATAGGCATGTGCCATGTGTCATGTAATGAAAAATTTATGATGGATATTAACACTCCACTATATATATGACAACTTCGAACACTAAGATGAATTGCAAACTATCATGATCTCCTCTTGATTGTAACACATCTAAATTTCAATATCAACATCAAAATCCATTCATTCTTTACTACAAAATATATCCATTCGTTTTCCTGTTTATTTATATAGTTTTAACACTAAATTCAAAAGAAATTAACCCCTAACATTTATTTATTGAAGTTAAATTAATGTATACTTATTTGTATACATCTTATGAATTTCCAAGAAATATTTATTCTGAATTGTCTATGATTTTAAAAATAATACATGAGTTAACAGGTAGATTCGACAGTCAAATACAATAAATCTTCCACAAACCAAGATATTACCAAATATAACAAGAGCTGCTACGCAGCTGAAGTCCCTGCCATTTGAAAAAAAAAATTGTAATAATCCTAGGGTTGCAGATGCAGTTGGTTACAGTAGGTAATGACGGGTGTTGTTGTTAGGAGTGCAAAGTGCAAAAACATCAAAACCTACAATCACTAGAGATCATTATAAACATTAATACATTGTGAACGGTGGAGAGCCAAATTATAGTGCTATTAATAGAGGATAGTGTCGATATGAATGCATGTGTATTATAATTCATTGTAAAGCCTACATTGATCTTTGAAATAGAAGTCAATGGTATAACATAATAGGGAAAATTGAGTGCATTTAATCAGAAAGGAAAATTTTATAGTTTTGCTAATAGAGGACAGTGGCAATATGAATGCATGGTATTATAATTCATTGTAAAGTCAACATTGAACTTTGAAATAGCATAATAGGGATAATTGAGTGTATATAATCAGAAAGGAAAATTTATGGGCTGATTGATTTACACACATCGTAAATATGTTTGCTTTGCATTAGCCATATAGTTAGAAAATTTGAAATGATTTATGCTAAATGTTTTCAAACAAGAAACAGATATAGACATTAAATTGTAATAAACCTATTAGAAAGCCACAAAACAAACATTAAATTGTAGTAAACCTACTAGATCTAATCTATATTCTATATTCTAGCATAAATTAATTTTCTACAGACAATAACTTCAGTTGATGAAATAAACAAAACCTCGATTTGATGAAATAAACAAAACCTGCTGCAAATAAGATGATGGAAGATAGAAAGCAAATAATATGATGAAAGATAGAAACATTTTGTATTGAACTAGAATGAAACTATGATAGTGAAGATGAGCAATTAGAAATAGGGTAAAATAAAGCATAGCAAAATATCTGATGTCTTCTATTCAATTATTCATATATCTTAGTTGTTCTATAGCTTCCAAATTGTAAGACAAGGTTCTGAAAGTTTATTTACATTTAATTTTTTTTTGTACACATTAAGTTTCTATACAGTTAATTTCATTTTGCTGAATCAGTTTAACTGTGGTCCTCTTGTTTGCTTCAAGCTTTTGCTTTTGAAAACCTGAAAAAATAACAGAATTAAGACTAGTAAGCCTTTCATATTTGAATCAATTTGAACTCAACAAAGGATCATGAGATGTACTACATTCATTGCACTTACATTCGAAAACTAAATTGGCACTAACAAAATTTTGGTTCTAAATGGTAGTTCATCACATCAGTCTTTCCAATCCCTATATAATTAACTAAACAACAACTGCTAGTAAATCAATAGCCCATTATGTTATTAAAAATACAGTTCCAGTGCATAAAGGTGATGACAAAATATTTCACACCTGGATCAATCAAAAACCATAGCCAAACTAACAACAAAATATAAAAATCGATCGCATTACTCACCACATGGAGAAGAGTAATCAACCATTTGCTACTAGTTTATGCATAGCTAAAAACTTTAAAAAACTGTAATATATACATTCTACCACTTTTAACAGGTTCAGGGTATCTTATCAGTTGCAAATAAATATTCACATACATTTGAGCCTATATATTAAAAATATAGCCTTATAATTTGATGCTTTGGTACATTGTAATCAAATACAGTTCATCATACTCAATGTAAGCAAATTTCTACCTAAGTTTAATATTAAAGACTTTTTACCAAAATTTTAGCTATCATTGATGAAAAGCAAAAAAAACTTGGTGATTAAAAATTGTAATCTTAAACAATTGTTTTACATTTACTCTTGTATAAAGTTTGAGTTTGAGTCCTTGAACAAAACTGACAATTGTTAAGACATTTAAACCTCATTAAATTCATCTACTATACTCTTGTCAAATAATATAATTCGTATTGTTATTTTTATAAATATAAAGGTTATTTTCAACTATTCAATTGCATTTACTTAACCATAAAAGGTTTTCTTCAAATCTGATAAACAGTATTTCTGTATCTTCTTTCTGTTATCATGACCAGACAAGTAAGGCAAATAAAAGAAATTTTTTTCAAGAAAATGCAACTTTTGCCAATGCCCCGCGTTTCTATGCCATAATGAGAGCTTTGGAATAGGGTATGGGCTTCCATCAGCGAGGTAAAACACTTAGGCAAAAATCTCAGTTACAAGCTTTGGTATTTGGCACATCATGACTGAGTTGTTTTTGGTATCTATTTCCCTTCTAGAGTCTTCTTTACTCTAAACTATCAATATCATGAGCACCACTCCTCTTACTTTTCCACATAACCGTCCTTTTCTACTTCAAAGGGTTTTCTATAGATTGGCATCTACAACAAGATATAAATTTTTAAGTCTATCTTCCCTCATTGTTCTTGATATACGTACCTTATTTTATGCATTGAAAATTATTATTGATCAGATGGTTTCCCTGTTGAATGCCATATAATTTCTTACTGTTCTATCGTAAGCTTTTGTAGCTCATGTTATTGTGACTATCTGTAGGCCTACTGTGTAGAATGTAGTGACACAAATTTCGATCATACTTTGACAGAACCTTCTAAACTGAAACCTCCAACAAATGCTCAAGATGTTGCCAGAATTTTCATGCATCAACATAACAGAAGTTTACCTAGTGCATACCTTGTCTAGCTCTCTCATATATTCCTTCTTCAGAAATTAAATCGTCAGCTTCAGTATTATGCCTATTGGCCTTGAAGCAAAGCCTCTTTGACCTCTAAAGAACAGACAATTCTGGAAAAGACATTCTTCAGAAGAAGGCTTTTCATTAATTTCAAAACAATTTTTTTGGATTGCCATAGAAAGGAACAGATTTCACTAGAGTCCGATTAAAGAATCTTTAATAGTTGAGAATGCTTCTCTCGATTCAGATACAAAGAAGCATGCCTTACGGATGAAATCACATAGGATACTAACAGGGGAGGTAAAGCTTCATAGATCATTGAATTTTATGTACATAGAGAGTAAACTGAAATAAGAATCTAACAAAAGACTGGTAAAAATGTTGGTCAATTAAATTGCAACGAGTGAAATACTCCTAACAGTTGACGATCCTGTCATGTATGACTCAAATAGAAAAGGGAAAATGCTACTGTCATGATGACTAAAAATGTTGATGACTACTAGAAATAGAGACAAACAACAAAAAATCTGCTTCTAACACTACTCTAGATGATGCTTGAAAACAACAAATTTCGCAGTCTGTTGATAAACTGCTAAAAACACCGGATGACCCTACTGTGTATGACTGAAACAGAAACAAAAATGGCAAAATACTATGATAAAGTAGGGACCACATTACATGTTAGGGTTTTTCAGAAATCTAAGAAAGTGAATGGTTTGCATTTTTTAGGAGTTTAAAATTGTGACTATGCACAGGGGATGTTGAGACATTTCTGTGACACCATAGGTTTGACTTGATTTTCCCTTGGTGTTCTCAAACGGGTAAGCACCCTAGGGACTTTCCCTTTATAGAGTCGACATCCCCTTTCCAGGAAATGGATAAGAAGCTGGGGGGCATATCATTGGCGTTCACTTCTTTGGCATGCAAATCACTCTCAAAATCCTCAAAATTGAAAAGATGGATAAATGATATAGGAATTATCAGATTGCCTGCAGAAAAATTGATGGAAGTAGATTACGTGCAAAAATATGACCAAATTTGATATTTTTATTTGTCTTTATTTTAACTCTGCTCTCTCTAATCTACTTAAATTAGCCATCACATTTGTTTTGAAACGTAATACAGTGGTGTGGGGCTATGGTTTCATCGCATGCAACCTAGAATGAGACCAAAAGAGGAAGAGGAGACTTATATGAATATAATTTGTGTTTGAGAGTGGATAAAAGATCTTTGGATCAAGGATCTTTGACATATAACAATATTATTACATAAAAGGAGGAAAGAGAAGTCTTCTCCACTCAAAATTACTTGCCCTCAAACAAGTTCAATTCAAGATGCTCCAAAATTCATGATGCTCCTCACATGGCATCTTCATCAAGGTCTTTCATAAGGTCTTCCCATTAGAATAGACACTCGGTAATCTCTTAGCTCCTCATCTTCCTTTTTTCCACATTCATAACTAAGTCCAAAATAAAGGTTAGTTTTCGTTCTTCATCCAATGGAGTGATACACCAAACATTGAAGACAAATCTTCCTTTTTTCCACATCCATAATTAAGTCCAAAATAAAGGTTAGTTTTCCTCCTTCATCCAATGGAGTGATACACCAAACATTGAAGACATTGTGAACTTTACTTTTCTTAAGTATTTCCCAATTCTATGCTAGTTGACCAATTTATCTCAATTTTTTTTAGGACTTTTAGAAATGAGCTCTAAGCTTTCCTACTCTGCTTATATGCATGGATTATTATCTATAGGGATATATAGGTACACAAACACCTTGTTTGGACCATCTTAAATGCCCTATGCTAAATTGATATTTCTAATTTTTATAATTTGAAAGTGAATTAGTTAGATTTATAATCCTATATTTTATTGATGGCATGGGCTACTTATGATCCTTATCTTCAATTAAAGAGTGCTCATATAAATCTTAAGATGGGAACCTAATCTAATCAGAATAAAATCTATATTTATGCTTCTATTGAAAATAATATATGGATAATTCTCATTATAGTAAATTTGTAATTATATAACTAAAATTACACTCATGACAAAGCATTTTTATAAATTAGCATGTCAGTTTGGCCAACACTAAAAATCCTACACAAAGTTATCTAATATGATTTAAAATGTCTTCACCGATTATACATAATGATATCAATTTTTATAAGATATTAGCGTTAAAATTGCTTCATCTACTTTGTCAATAAGATATCTCCTCTTCGTTTTCTACTTGATTATGTAAAAATATTGATTCAAGTCAAATGTTTAGTATTAGGTCAAATATGTAGTAAAACTCAATGTGATGCAATAAAGAGAGAGAAATGAGATATTTGATAAGTATAAAACAAATTATATCATGATAAACTCTCCATTCAATTATATAAACCAATTATATATTAAAATTCTTCAATGGCTTATACATATCTCATATTATATTTGCCATGTTTTACTCTCACTTATCATCTTATTTATTTAATATACATTTAATTCATATATTTCATACTCTTATCTCCCAGGTTTCACTTATCTATATAGCCCATTAATACCTTTTCACAATTCCAGGTTCCATCGTATATTTTTATAATAATACCTAATTATCTTATTCTCCAGAATTCAACTTTTTATTTAATTATCTTTTATATTTCTATACCTTATTTAAGTATACTAGACATGTGATTTAGGGCTATATAACTTGTATATATGATTCTATAAATGTTGTAAATTATATTTGTGGTACTTGAAAACCTTATATATCTAGCCAACACTACCATTAGCCCATATTCTACATTACTCATACTAAAATTTTCTAACCCCATAGTAGTTCTCCCACCTAAATTAGTATACACCATACATTGTTTATCCTTTTTTCAACTTACCACCTTCTAAATTACCTTCATACCTATCGTATACACCACTATTTGACTAATCACAACTACTCTTGGTGATTGTATTCCTACATCTACCATCCTTTCTCATACAATGTCTAATCCTTATTATGCCTATATCAAATCTCATGGATACATTTCATTATTCCCCTGCAAATGCTTTATTATTCTTACTCTTCTATTTCGCTTTCCTAACCTATTACCCCTTTCACCCCTCATACTTATCACCCTATTCATATACACAGTTAATTATTTCTATGAAATTTTAAGGGTTATGTGCTATAGAATGGTGTTTTTACTACCCTTTTTGGGAATCAAAGGGTGAATGCCATTTTTTTTTAATTTCCTTGCCTTTTGTGTATGCTAACTCTTTTAAAATCGTCACTTATAACCAATATGAGATAGTCTAAGTAAGTTTCCCATGAGTAAAATTTCTTCTAAGTATTTCCTTGTGCCATTACGAATGTTGTAATAGTTGCAAGAAATCCAAAAGATTCTATGTTTGATGTATTTTCTAATAAAATCCTAAATCTATACTAGTTGTTATATTTTTATAGTTGTGGGTTTATCCATCCCAATAAACCATTCATCTATCCTCACCTTTTCCCTTCATCCTTATCAACTCATTGGACTTCCCCTTGTTGGCATGCCTTATCTCTCATACCTAGCCTCAAATTTATTTGGTGTTAAGCATTTCTCTATCTTTTTGAATCCTGTGGACCTCCTCTATTTTTTAACTCGAGTCAATTTTTCCTTAATTTTTTTTATCAAAGTTGTAGTTGTAGGATTTAATCTAATTTAGTTCTTGTATCCTCTCATCTCAATCCCCCATGTTTTAAAATTTCAAATATTTTTTGTCCAAATTTAAACAATCTCTTCAAACCATTCCTTCTTCAACAACTCCAACCTCCTAACTTAGAGACATTTACATTGAGTACTATTTTAGTGTTGGTCTTTTGAATTTCCCTCTCCCCAAGCACTTTTCATAATGTATGTGTGACCCCCAACCTTTGACATTCAAACATTCTCTCACCTTTTTTGGTAAATTTTTTATTTACACTTGCACCATTCCACATACCTTAATGGTACAAGTTATCTTTGACCCTTGATGTTTGAAAATATCACAATTTTTACCATCCAAACTTGATTACCCACAGTAAATACCAAAGTCAAAATTATGACTAAAGTTTTTATATTGACCACTAGAAAATAGTTTCTCAACCTAGAAACAATTATTCTTTAAAATGGTTTGGATTTTCATGTAGGTTACAACAATAAAGATACAATTAACCCAAAATTCTGTAAATGATTTGTTGAATCTCTAAAGTAGCTCAATAATATTACATTTATTTAAGAATCATTATTTTCTCAAAATAGTATAAATTTGATGAGAACAAAAGATATAAGTAGCACATATTGTATTTAATATGAGAGTTAAGATTTTTAATCTTGATGGTGTTTAACATATCTCTCACTACAATATTTTCAACAAATTTTATGGCTCAACCATAACATATCACTCCAAATTTAGATGCATCATGAATGTATTAAGTGATTTGTAGGCTTGAATGAGGTTTCTCCTAGCTTCTCATGACATGTGAACTCATTTCCTTGTGGTTATCATGTGTTTTCAATATTAATTATAATACATCAATAATTATGAGAATGGGATGATGGGTTTTCTAATATCATCCTTATACTGTCATCTACAAGTTGTATACCAAAATGATAGATTTGTATACACCAATTTGTTTTTTCATGTAAATTTTTAGTCATCAAGCCAATTCACGGGTTTACTAATCTATAACTATCTTATAGGGGATTAGTAGATGCACATTTGAGCTACAAATGAATTGAATTTATTATTTAATGTAGTGTAAAAAGACTTTTTATTATATATATTATAATGAATCTCTCAATGACACTCTATAAAGATATAAGGAATGTAAAGTCACAATTATATATTTCTTCTCACCACATTTATTTTTGAAACTATAATAGAAGTTTGATGTATGTATAAAAACATCTTAAACATTACAAAATACGGTTCTATTGATGTTGTATTGAATATATTCCATTTTAGTTTGGTATGCATAACATCATTACTTAATGGATACTATTATTTAAATGGTATCCTTTTTATAGTTAGTTGTAGGAGTAGATTAGTGCTACTTTAGGTTATGCATGTTCTCAATTATTTAGCATTGTTAACAAATAAATTATTATAAGCTACCCTAATTGTTAAATACTCAAAAAATAATGTTTAGTATATCTACCCCTTGCAATAATCTACGAAAATTATTTGATTATTGTAATAAGTTGTAAGATTTCTTGAATCTATAAATGCATCTACAATTACCTTGACCTAGTCACAAATGCTTAGGGTCAAGTATTCATTTGGGTATAGCTACTAATTGTTGTTGTGACGCTATATTTTCAGAGATTTAAATTCTTGTTCACGACACCTCTAGGAATATAATTGATTAGGGATAATTTAAGCCCAATGTGTATAAGTATTATTCACTTTCAAAATAGTCACAACATCATCTCAAGAAGGGAAAAATGTAGACACCTTTTTTGTGCATACCTAATTACATTTAATTTTACTTAATTAAATACATATTATATATTTAAATAATTTCACCATATATCCCATTCTATCATAACTTTTAACTATATATATATAATTTATTTAATTATTTTACCTTTTGCTTGATCTCACTAGTTAAATAAATATTTATTCTTTTATTTAATTAATTTTACAATTTAATTTTATTTCTTTATTATTGTCCATTCAATCCCACCTTTAAGTTGCTTACGTGGCTTGTAGTATTAAATTTATATCACATGACAAGTGTTTCTTTTGCATGTTTAATTAATCTAGACACTTCACAAATTTTTTCTATCTTTTCATATCTTCCATTGGTTTTAAACAAAACCTATTAATCTTAGCTCTTCACATAAGAATGTTGCTTTAATGCACTAATAATTTTCTTCACATAAACACTACATACTAGACATTGCAACTACATCTCACACTTGTAACAATAATAAAATGGATTAGAGGAAGTGGAGAACTTATCTCTATAAACCTATGCATTTTATCCTCCACCTCTACTAGGATGGACTCCTTCCTTCCCTCCAATATATACTCTTTCTCAAAATCCTACAAGAGTTCTCCGAAATGGAGAAGTGGGTAACAACCCATTGTCCCTTCACAAACTCAATATAAGAGAGATTAACTTGGAAGAATTGGATGGGAAGGTGACATGTGTCACATTCCCATCCTCTCCTCCATGAGGTCTTTTCTTCATTTAAGAGGGGACAAACATTAGGACACCAAATTCCCCGAAGTCTTCCCTCATAAATGAGGTATGGGGGTGGGATTGGTACCCTCAACTCATCTATCTTTCAAATTCGTCACTCACCTCAATGAGGAATTTTGGGGAGTAAATTAAAGTCATAGGGTCTTTATTGCAGGAGTAATAGGCCCCCACCTTAAGGGTATAGACCCTAGGGGTCTATTTTTGTAATTTAAACATGGAAATTGATTAAAAAGCTCACATTTTGACTTCTCATAAAAGAAATATATTTGCAATAAGTTTTTCTGGCTTCTCCTATAATCCTTATTGCCTTTCTGCACATAACCAACATATTCATGAGCATAATTAGACCACAATAATAAGTCATAATATTTTCTATCATTTTTCATCAATTTTACTAGTCAATACCAAACATATTCCCATTAAATCATCTCATTTACAACCTTTCAATCTATCTAACCGTCTATTAAAGAAAATCATGTAACAATTTAAGATTTTATTATCTATGTGTGAGGCGGGGTGTTACAGGAAGATAATTGTTGACAAAAATCATCTTGTTGGTTTTGTTACAACATGGTTACTAGTAATGGCGAAAATTATTCACTGTGGTAAACCCAACATTAACGATGATGGTAAGTTCAAGACCCAGCTTTGCAGGGGAGTGATTAATGTGGTGGATGATTGGAGAGGCATTTATAAACCAAGAAGATAATGAGATCTTCTATAAACTTTGTAAAGATTATAGGGAATGTAAAGTCACAATTATATATTTCTTTTCACCACATTTACTTGTGAAAATATAATAGAAGTTTGATGTATGTATGAAAGAATCTTAAACATTAGAAATAATTTGTAGTGCTCATATTTTATTTCGCAAGGGTCATCTTAGTTCTAAGATAGATTATTAAATATGTACATTTTATTTTAGATAATATTTGATTTTCTCAAAATAAAAATACTGTTCTATTGATGTTGTATTGAATATATTTCATTTTAGTTTGGTATGCATAACATCATTACTTAATGGATACTATTATTTAAATGGTATCCTTTTTATAGCTAGTTGTAAGAGTAGATTAGTGCTACTTTAGGTTATGCATGTTCTTCATTATTTAGCATTGTTAACCAATAAATTATTATAAGCTAGCTTAAATGTTAAATACTCAAAAAAAAATGTTTAGTATATCTACCCCTTGCCATAATCTATGAAAATTAATTGATTATTGTAATAAGTTGTAAGATTTCTTGAATCTATAAATGCATCTACAATGACCTTGACCTAGTCACAAATGCTTAGGGTCAAGTATTCATTTGGGTATAGCTACTAATTGTTGTTGTGACACTATATCTTAAGAGATGTAAAATCTTGTTCACGACACCTCTAGGAATATAATTGATTAGGGTTAATTTAAGCCCAAAGTGTATAAGTATTATTCACTTTCAAAATAGTTGTTGTTAATGTGCAAACAATGGCCCTGCCACTGTTCTCTTAATTGTACCTATGGGTTAGCCCCCTCATTTTTGGCTGCTTTTATTATCAAAAACATCATCTCAAGAAGGGCAAAATGTAGACACCTTTTTTGTGCATACCTAATTACATTTAATTTTACTTAATTAAATACATATTATATATTTAAATATTTTCACCATATATCCCATTCTATCATAACCTTTAACTATATATATATATATATGTATATATATATATAATTTATTTAATAATTTTATCTTTTGCTTGATCTCACTAGTTAAATAAATATTTATTCTTTTATTTAATTTATTTTATGATTTAATTTTATTTCTTTATTATTGTCCATTCAATCCCACCTTTAAGTTGCTTACATGGATTGTAGTATTAAATTTCTATCAAGTGACAAGTGTTCCTTTCACATGTTTAATTAATCTGGACACTTCACAAAAGCTAAACTAGCTTTTCATCTCATCCATTGGTTTTAAACAAAACCTCTTAATCTTAGCTCTTCACATAAGAATGCTGCTTTAATGAATTAATAATTTTCTTCACATAAAAACTACATACTAGACATTGCAACTACATCTCAAACTTGTAACAATAATAAAATGGATTAGAGGAAGTGGATGACTCATCTCTATAAACCTATACATTTTATCCTCCATCTCTCCTAGGATGGACTCCTTTCTTCCCTCAGATATATATTCTTTCTCAAAATCCTACAAGAGTTCTCCAAAATGGAGAAGTGGGTAACAACCCATTGTCCCTTCACAAACTCAATATAAGAGAGATTAACTTGGAAGAATTGAATGGGAAGGTGTCACATTCCCATCCTCTCCTCCATGAGGTCTTTTCTTCATTTAAGAGGGGACAAACATTAGGACACCCAATTTCCCCAAGTCTTCCCTCATAAATGAGGTATGGGGGCAGGATTGGTACCCTCAACTCATCTATCTTTCAAATTCGTCACTCACCTTAATGAGGACTTTTGGGGAGTAAATTAAAGTCATAGGGTCTTTATTGCATGAGTAATAGGCCCCCACCTTAAGGGTATAGACCCTAGGGGTCTATTTTTATAATTTGTTTACATGGAAATTGACTCAAAAACTCACATAAATGACCCACAATGACAAACCTCACAAACACATCCATATACAAAATAAAATATCTTCTTCTTATAAGTTTAGATGGCTGAAATTTGACTTCTCATAAAGGAAATATATTTGCAATAAGTTTTTCTGGCTTCTCCCATAGTCCTTATTGCCTTCCTGCACATAACCAACATATTCATGAGCATAGTTAGACCACAATAATAAGTCATATTATTTTCTATCATTTTTCATCAATTTTACTAGTCGATACCAAACATATTGCCATAAAATCATCTCATTTATAACCTCCCAATCTATCTAACCATCTATTAAAGAAAATCATGTAACAATTTAAGATTTTATTATCTATATGTTAGAGGAAGATAATTGTTGACAGAAATCTTCGTGTTGGTTTTGTTACAACATGGTTACCAGTAATGGCTGACATTATTCACTGTGGTAAACCCAACATTAACATTGATGGTAAGTTCAAGACCCAGCTTTGCAGGGGAGTGATTAATGTGGTGGAAACCCTCCCTTTCGATGATTGGAGAGGCATTTATAAACCAAGAAGATGATGAGATCTTCTATAAACCAAGGATATTACAAAATGTAATAAATCTTCGTGTTTCCATTCACATCATACTGCTGAAATGGGAATCACAACCTTCATACTACCATCAACTTTGTTATGCGTGCTAGCCATGAATGCCATATTAAGATTATATACGAGGCAGAAAAGTCAATCTTAAAAGAATTTTTAGTGTTAGATTCTGAGATGGCTCATTAATGCCTGTGGAAGACTAAAGTTTATTTAAAACCAGAACTTTCAGATTCTATTAAGGCGGCACACACATCTTACTGTAAATCATTTCTGTTAACTGTGACCGTTGACAAGATCTGGGTTTACTGTAAATCATTTCTGATAGAATTTATTTGCCACGTATTATGAAGTGCAACATAAGAATAATTATAAACAATAGACAATAATTTCTGAATTGAAAACTTCTGAGAATGCCTGAGTGATTGAAGAATAATAATAAACTATAGACAATAATTCCTGCCTGATAATCGGATACTCTATGTGGACATTGTCTCTTGTCAAACCTAGTCCTTATAATATTTCTCTTCTTTCGATATTTTTTATTGGATTTGTTTATATTTAATATTTAATCATGAATTTAGTGACTATTTTTCATTATTTTTTATTTCTTTATAAATTTTTTAGCAGACTTTATTGAAGTTAATCATGGGGAAGGGTCATTCTAAAATTTCATATATCTTAACATTATATAATTTCATTTAATTTATTATTTATTAATTATTATCATAAAATTATAAATTTATCATTTTAAATATAATTGATCTTCTTAAAAAAATTATTTCTAATAAAGTTGATGGCTAAGACAAAAAGCAACATCAAGGTTTTATATTTATTATTATTTTCTTTTAGACTATTATAATGTTAAAATTTACATATTTATAGAAGTTTCTAGATTAGTTTTACATTCATTATGAGAGCATCTTAATATAATTATATGTCAGCAAATGGCGCAATTTCATATAAAGTGGACTCATTCTATGAGCTTTTATCTACATCCATTTACACACAATCCCACACATCTAAGTGTTCCTTATAAATTTTTGTACATGTTCTCCTACACTTTACATTTATGACACCTCTATGTTTAGACATTCATTACCAACACATACATTAGTGTTGCCTTATCTTGGGTCAATTGCAAGAGAATGAATTTGATCTTGTAACTAGATGGTTATCCCCTGCAATTAAAAAATCTAATTTCAAATTTGGTTGATTTGCGCCTATTTTATTCTTACCCTAAGATGGCTTGACAATTGTTATGCATGATTATTGTTATACTCATATTTAAATACATTCATTTGAACATTAATTCATCCATAAACCATTGAATAAACATTCATATATAAAACAAAGTTTATCATTGTAATGTTGGAAATAGGAACCTTAGTTTAGGAATGTCAACTAAGATCTTATTTTGATTTGAAATATTTTGTCAACTTGGGGGACAATATTGAAAGAAGAATTAATAGTATTGTAAATACATAATAAACCATGTGAAAGCTTCATTTTGTTCAACATATAAAAAATTCATTAAATGTGTGAAAACCTGTAAGAGAAATGCATACCCCTAAATCCATCCAATTTTGAAAAACTTGTGCAAGAGATGTATGCCCCTGGACTTCGTGTATGAGAGATGATACAAATTGCCAAACTTGATAGACAAGTTGTATGTCACAACATGACAAACTCATCCTAAGAAATGTATACCTATCACTTTATCTAATGGATTTGAATTGAGTTTATTCATAAATTTTCTAAAGAAGCCAAAAAGTCACTATGTTCATATCCTCTTTATAACTCAAAAGGACAACCTAACTTGAAACATTATTACATTTGAATGAGTATAAAATTTGACTATTAGATTGAAACAATTCATTTAGTTGGATATCCTAACTTTTTTCTGAGTGTTCCTCCCCTCTTGAGAGACAATGGCCCTCGTTTCTCCCACTTCAAAATTATAATCATTATGAATATGGTTTCCCAAATTAGAGTTCTTTAAGATGCTCCTCAATAGTAGGTGTCCTTGTGCACCTATCATATAAGTTCCCAATAACATTGAAAACCATTTCCGCATAAAATGTCTCATCACCCTTGTAGAGGTATAATGTTGAACTTCCAAATTTTGGATCTTTCCTAAACTATTGGACACCAATCCTCACATTTATGTCTTATAACCCCAATGAGGTATAATTTCAACAATCCATAGGAACCTTGAAGTATTGAGCATCTATCTATCCTCTACTACATGCTTCTCTATCTTCAAAGTGTTGGTGTCTTGAAAATAGAACAAGTTCTTCATCTTCAATGGTATCACCATCACTAACTAAATTTGGTGGTTCCTAAAAAATGGCTATATGTCAATTCTTTAACATTACCTTTTGAAAAGTTTATTTGTATGAATTTTATAGTTACTTGAAGTATGAGCTAATTTCCTAAAATGGTAACATTCAATGTCATTCTTAGTTGACATTCTCTTTCCCATCATTTTATTTGAGTATAATGAAAGCTCAATTTGAGTATCTTCTCTTGAATCTCCTATAATTGCTATCTTTTCTTCACCTAAGATCTTTGGAATCACATCTTCTAAAGTTTGTGAAGACATGTGACTGAAAGTAGATTTCTTATGGTGTTAGACATAGTAATTTGTTTTGGAGAATATTACATTGTAGTTAATTTTTTAATATAGTTAGATTATTAAATAAATTAATTAGGTAGGTTAGTTTGGCAAGTTGTTACCATAGGTAGTTTTCATATGGAGAAATAAGGCTTTATAAGACATTCAATTGTAATGCAAAAATCATCAATTTGAATCTATTGAATATCAATTATAGTTTGTCATTTTTTTGTGTAATGGTTTGATCTTTAAATGCAACATGCTAACCATTTTGACACAGTATCATAGTAGGAATTCAATGTGAAATATAGAATATGATTGTTGGTGCTACAGGCTTAGATTAATATATAGTTTGATTTTTCCCTCACTTGCATGCCTAGAGTAGTATAGTGTTTGATTTTTCCCTTTCTTGGATGCCTATACCTTTTATCTTACAAAGCCACAATCATAAAAAAAATTGTTCTTATGACCTAGCCAATATATTCTAGGCATTTCTTATGACCATCTTTAATTTCTTCAAGCCACATGTGATCATTGGACTTGCCCCCCTTTGTAGATTTGATTGCTCTTGCATTTGGCCCTTGTGTAGGCACTTCTACAACCAATAGATTGTAATTTATCATATAGCTGCAATAGTTTTAAGGGAAAATGGAGATTTTCCTATAAAGAATAAGGGAATGCATAGCATTGAAATTTTTTAATGTAGATTGAGCTCTGAATGCACCACCAAGAAAAGGATATTAACTAATGTTTTGGAATAGATGTAGGTAGAATTGAAGGGAAAATTTTGTAAGAAAATTTATTTGGGTACAATAAATCTTTACTTATATACAAAGTTTCTAAAGTCATGTGTACTAGAGAAGGCATTGGGCACACTTAGAAGAGATGTGGACTTTCAGAGTAAAGGTTTATTATTGTGGATGGAGGTTGGGAACACTTTATGTTCTTTCATTTTGTGTAGATTTTTGTTGGTTCTATAGTCAAGATGCTAGATATTTTGATATAGATCATCCTCGGAACCTTATGATTCCTAAATTAGTAGGTTGGGACTATAGTTTAGGAGATTGAGGAGCTCCATCTAGTCATCTTATTAGGGATTAGGATCTGGCTGGGAGATAGGAAAAGTATTCACGACATGTCAATCCATGGTAAGGTTCTTCACTTTGCATCAAATTAAAATATATGCTCCACAACTTCTATGGGCCCCCATAATTTCCTTTGAGTTTCATTCTTGCGAATGTACTTCCTAGGCATGATACTTAACACATTAGTGGTAGCATGCAGTCAATTTGGTGTTTCCTTGGTGAGAAGGAGCATTGGTGAATGTGCTTCGTCAAAGTCTTTAGAAGGGTTTCTATGATCAACCCTTATAATGTTTTGTCTTTTCTTCAAAACAATGTAGTAGGGCAAGATGTTGGAGAGTATTGCATTACAATTAATTCTTAGTATAGCTAGATTATTTAATAAATAAATTAGGTAGGCTCATGTGGGAAGTTATTCTTGTAGGTATTTTTTATATGGAAAAATAAGGCTTTATAAGCCACTAGATTGCAATGCAAAAATCATGAATTTGAATATATTGAATATCAATTTTAGTTTCTCATTTTTTTATGTAATTATTTTATCTTTAAATATAATATTCTTACTATTTTAACAATTTCACTAAGCGGAGCCCTATCATCAGTGATATCAGCCCAGAAAAAGGGAATGATTCTCTAAATGTCCAACCCAAGCCTCTCGACCCCAATAAAAGGAAATATTATGTTGAAGAAGATGGGGAGACAGTGAAGGAAGGTGATACTCTGACTCCCAATGATAAAACTATTCGTGCTAACATGGAGACCCTAGATAATACTACTCTTGAGTTCAACATTGATAGAAGAAACTCTCCTATTACCATGCTGAATACTATGAAGAGTGGGATGATGGAGTTCTGCAAGGTTATTGATTGGTTCTAGTCGGAGATGGATATCTTGAAAAACAAGAAGGAGGACTCATCCAGGAAATTGGGTACCTTAGAAGCTATTGGAACTGGTAATCTCAGTACCCTACCTAACTACTTGAATGAATTGATAAAATCCATCAGTGATGCAGAGGCTATCACTAGTGTGCATGGTTCTCAATTTAAGTTTGTGGAGGCTAGATTCAATGATCTGGAGAAGCGGGTACTCAATCATGAGAACACCCTGAAGAAAATTGGAGAACAAAGCCAAAAAATTATGAAAGCATCTGTCGACAACTTCAGTATGATGATCAACAAACTGGAACAGATCCATCAGTAAAAAAACACAATTGATACTACCAAGGATAAGGTTTCGACTCTTGAAGGGGGGACTACTGGTCATGGCAAAATAACTCGAGAAAGTACTAAGAAGATGACCCAGCATACCAAGGAGCTGGAGGAACTGAAGAGCATTGTTGCCTCTATGATCCAGCTGGAGAAAGAAGTGGTGGAGCTTATCATAAACCTTTCTTAGGGTCTTTAATGTCTTTAGTTATTTTTGTGCTATCCCTTTTCCTCTTTTGGCTTCTTGCTGGATTTTTATCTTAGCCAGTTGTCTGATTTTTGTGTTTTTCTCTATCTAGCTGGTCTTTAATGTCTTATCTTTTAATTACCTCTCTGTAAAAGGGTTTTGGGGCCCCTTCAAAACCTTCTTTTCACTTAATTGAAAAAAATTTCATTAAACATTTGGATCTATTGAATAGTAATCTTAATTTATCTTTTGTCTATGTAATGATTTGATCTTTAAACACAATAAGCTTGTCATTTTAACAATGCTAACTTTGGATCTGGGGCCATCTTTTGCTTAAGTTTCTTCTACTCCTATCCATGATGCTACTAAATTACCTATAGGAGCTATTTTCTAGTCCAAATCTTGATGCTGAAGATAAATTTAATGGCACTGTTGGGTTTGTTTTCTTTCCAATTGATGTTTTCAAAGATTATGCTATTGCTTCTACTGGTAATTTTTGTCCCTAATACTATTGTTTCTACCATTAATATTATTGTCTCTAATATTGTTGAACCATCTTTTTTATGCAGGTTAGCATTCTAACTATAA
>NW_026730201.1:0-20035 GCF_030272615.1 Cryptomeria japonica
GAACACTTTGGTGTTGACAAAACAATAGCATTGGTGAGTGAGCATTACTTTTGGCCTCAAACTCATAAGGATGTTAGGAAATTTTTGCAGAGATATAGAATTTGCCAAGTTGCATAAGGTAGTAGTCAGAATGTGGGATTGTATAAACCTTTGACAGTTCCAAAGAGACCTTGGAAGGACATAAGCATAGATTTCATAATTGGATTGCCTAAGACACACAGAGGGAATGATTCTATATTTATGGTAGTGGATAGATTCTCGAAGATGGATCATTCCATACCTTTTAAGAAAACATCAGATGCAGTGCATATAGCGGACTTATTTTTCAAGGAGGTAGTGAGATTATATGGATTACCTTTAAGAGCGTAGTTTCAGATAGAGACACTAAGTTTGTTGGTTACTTTTGGAGGACATTTTGGAAGAAGATCAAGACATATTTGAAATTCAGTTCTACTTTTCACCCAAAGACTGATGTACAAATAGAGGTAGTAAAACAGAGCTTGGGAAATTTGTTTAGATGCTTAGTTGGAGAGAAGACTGTAAGTTGGGATTTGATTCTTGCACAAGCAAAGTTTTCCTACAATAATTCAGTGAACAAGAGCACCAGAAACCTTTTGAGATTGTTAACAGAGCATGCCCTAGAGGTATTTCAGAATTGAGGGATATCAGTAATGAAGACAAGAAGAGTGCAGAAGCAGAAGAATTTGCGGATCACATGAAGGCCTTACATATTCAGGTTAAACAACAATTGGAGGATATGAACAACAAGTATAAGGAGAAAGCAGATGAGAAGAGAAGACATAAGAAATTTGAAGTTGGCGATGAAGTGATGGTGTATCTGAGGAAAGAAAGATCTCTAGTTGGAACCTACAACAAGTTGCAGATAAGGAAGTTTGGACCTTGCAAGATCTTGAGGAAGTTCAGTTTCGGAAATGCATATGAAGTGGAGCTACCAGATAGTTTGAGAATTTCACCTATATTCAACATTGCAGATCTACATCAGTATCATGAATCAAAATTCAGTGAAGACTCTAATGAAGACTTGGAGAAGAAGTTGCGCCAGAAGGAACCAAATCAGATTGAAGACATTTTGGACAGCGGGATTGAGCGTAGCACTCGTAGCAGTCAATACAAGGAGTATCTTGTGAAATGGAAGAATAGACCAGTCAAAGATTCATTTTGGATTTCTCAGGAAAAGGTGGACCACCTTGGTTTTTCTCTGACCCCAACAAAGTGAGGGACTCACTTTTCAACAACCCCAAATGTCCAATGCATGAGCATCCCCGGTTCTTGGCAATCTTGCATCAACCAAAAACATTTATTTTTAGTTTATTTTCTATTTTGTTGTTTCAACATTTCTTTTTGCATTTTCTTTATTTTTCTCACCCGATCTTGTAGAGATGGATTATGCTTGTAAAAATCATTATCTTCCTTATTCTTGAACCGCAGGACGTTTGGATAATTTTCTGGCAAGTTATCGCTTTTGGATTCCAAGACAGTTTTATGGCTTAGAGCACCAGAACCACTTGGATCTATTTTCTATTGGCGAATCTTACAGATCCTCTCTGTAACTTGCAGAGCTTTAGTTCATTGATTCCAATATTCCTTGGCATGTGGCCAACCTTCCCTCTAATCCACACTTCTTCCTTGGGATTTTCTGAAGGATTTTCATTGGCAGAGGCTAACCTGGTGGTTTTGCATGTTTGATCTTGTTCCTCAGCGTTTGATCCCACTTGGGCCGACACAAATCTCTCTTGAGAATATAAATCAATGTAATTAAGCATCATAATTCATGCAAGAGGAGATATAAGATACATCTTAAGATTTAGAGGTTCGGAGTTGACTGATTTTGTAATTGAGCATGTATGTAGCAGGTCAGTGAATCGAATCTTGTAGTTTGGATGTTACCGGCTATTTGTAATCAGTTTTCATGATCTAATTCATTCAGTTCTCCATTGCCTCCATCATCTTGCCTTGCTTTTGTTGTTTTCACTCTTTTTGCACGGTCCAGATAGATCTCATTGAGGTCCCTCCTATTTTGGTGGCATCATCTTCATGTTTCCAGAATTGCATCATAATATTGTATTCTCTTGCATGAGCAATGTTGTACTTGCACTATTATAAAGTTTCACATCTCCTTGTACTTTGTCATTGTTGACCTATTTGATGTAATCCTCTTGTACTTAGATTATGAATATTCATGTGAGACCTTTATTCTCTTTTTGAGAAGGTATTGGATTGAGTACATCTATCATTGGTGCTCATCCATCTATCTCCATGCCTAATCTTCATTTTGTTGTAGTGAGTGATTCATCACCATCGACATTGGTACCTGGTTTAGTCACACTTTGACATTATTGGTGTAGCATTGACTCTCTTTCTTCCTAATGGCAAGTTATTTTGGTCAACTTCATTCCTCACATTAGGTTTTGTTCTTCTCATACATCATTGAGAGCATTGTGTTCTTTCATCTCTCTTTTTGGGGGGAGTTTTTTCCCATTGGGTTTTTTCTCTCTTTCTCCTTTTGTGAGAGATTGCATTGGTTTGCATGCATTCATATTTGTATATGGGTACCTAACATGGACTAGTAGTTGGGACCCATCTTGCATTGTTAAATTGAGTCTACATTCCCCTAATTTACACTTAAGAAGGGGTGTTGGTGTAATTTATGCCTCATAATTACACTTTACTCAAGTTGATTTAGGTTAATGCATTTCATAGTAGCTTGGATATGAGACACTTAGGGAAGTGTGCACATAGGGATGATATATGTAGGAGAATTCCTACCTTTTGTGGTCTTATCTTGTTGTTACATTCCACCTTTCATGGGTGATCCACCTCTTGTGGAATATTTTATTATTTCTTCTACCTACTCCTAACTACCCTTGTTTCTCATTGAGCCACATGTTGTGATTGTGTGCTCACATATTCATATGGCCTTGTCTTTATAAGAAGCCTCATTTTACATTGTATGAAAAAATAATCAACATTTCAATTTCAATCAACTCAATTAGTTGGATATTTTGCATCATTGATAGGAATACGGTTTAATCATGTCACATTTTGTTCTCTCTTATGTACTATCAATTGAACTATAGATCTTGGAAAATTCTCACAAGAAGTATAACTCTGAAATCTAGGTTAGAGCTAATACAAGGAGAAAAGGATGACTTAAGTGAATGTATGGTTTCTTTAAACCCTCATGTAAGTAGGCCTTCTAGGCATGATTTTTTATTTTCTAATTGAAAGTGATGTAGAGTGGTGCTAGAAAGACATGGTATCAAGAGTTTAAAAGAAATGCACTTGTAAACGTCATGGATGAAGTTACAATGAATGTTCATAATATAGTGAAATCATGAGGTAGGATGTTATCATCAATTGGGAGAGAAAATTGCCAACCTATACTATCTTGCCAATGTTATCCAAGATGTAGATGTATGTTTGTTATCCCTCATTATCCCAAATCTAGATTTAATAAATACTAATATATAAAAAAGTCAAAAATCCAATATTTGTAGAGATTTACAAATAAATAATTTTAGGAAAATTTGCAAAATCATTGATGCTCTACATTTGAAAGTAGAGTTGAGTTGCAAACATTTTTCTAGATAAATAAGAAAATGAAAGTGACTATTTTTAAAATTCATTAAAATTAGAAGCATATAATATTAACTTAGTGAAGATATGTTTTAACAATTTTAATCTTGATAAGAACAAGAATAGTTTAAACAACAGTTATTAGGATATTTCATTGGGAACTACAATGCATACTCCAAATTTTGCGAGGCAAACTCTACATAGTTTTTTTATATTTTATTTTCTTAAAAAATTATTTTTCCTTATTTATTTATATTTTTCCAAGACATATTTGATTCAATATAGCAACAAAATTTTGTAACTCTTAAGCATCACATCTTCATTGAACTATATATATATCGAACATGTTAAATTAGTTAATCTTGTCACCACCTTTCCCAAATCAATCTTTGCATTCTCTAATATTGTTGCATTGTAGAGGGATTTACAACCAACTTAAAATCATTAGGAACCCACCTACTATATTAAAGTTGAATTTAAAATATTGTAATAGTTTGGTGAGAATTCTATATGGTTTTGGAAACGTATCTTATTTGAAAAGGATGAATTTATTTTATTATTTTAACTTGGTGAACTTGGTAAGTGCATGGAAATGGGGGACCGAAAGGGAATCTTAAGTGGCCACTTTTTCTTAAATTAGGAACAACTAATCTTGGATGAAAAATCAAAGATAGTTACATTTGAAATTTGAAGATGTGTAAGAACAAGAGTAGAATGCTCTAATCTACTTTCTAAACTACTATTTTTTTTCAAATGGTGGAGATTAAGGGGTTCAAATAGGGGGACACAAAGTGCTCCTAATTTTGTCAAAATAACATAACATAGTGTCTCGTGTGCTCCCCCTAAAAAGTTAATTTTTATTAATGTCTTAAAAATTTCTTTAGTGAAAATCAACTAACACCTTGTAGTTTATCCCTCATTTTTGTACTACATGTTTAATGAATATATGATTTTTGCCTCATTTTTGTACTACATGTTTAATGAGTATGATCCCCCTAATTTTTTGGGGAATTAATTGAAAATCATTTTTTGGAATGTGTAAAGAATGGAGTTTAGATTATAAAAATCTAGTATTTGTTCAAATTTGATTAATATATAAAAAATGAAATAAAAATACTATGCATAGGTTTTTTACCAAAAAGAAGACACTTTCAAAAGAAATTAAAGGTGAAAACTTAACATAATTGAAATGTACTTAAAAAATAAATGATAAAAAAGATATGAGAGAGCTCGATGTTATTGTGGTATTTTAAAACTCAACATTAGAAGACATGCAAACCTAATTGAGGGCATGCTTAATATTTAGTCACTTTTTATAATTTAAAAAAACACATATATAAGCACTAACATGCAATACAAATGTCTTCTTCAATTTTTTTCTTTAGATGGAGAATTCTACCTCCTAAGAACTAGCGTAAGTAAAATTATTTAAACTAAGTGAAAATATTGGGATGCTAATTAATTGATTATTAATTAACAAATATTTTACTTTTTAAATAATTTATAAATAGCTCTTGGTTTGGTTAGCATTATGCTCACCTAATTTAATACTATTAAATTTTGATAACATAACAAGATTAAAACAATAGAATAATAAATAATATAATATAAAACATTATTAATACAATCATAAAAATTATAAAATAATAATATAATTTTAAAATAAAAATATTCTAATAATTAAAGTACTAATATTGATAAAAATATAATAAGTCAATGATATAATATGTTAGTAATTAGAATAATTAAAAATAGTAATCTAATAATTTTGACATTAATAATATAAAATTACCATTTTTATAATCCAAATAAAATATAAAATTAGGTTATGCTTAAGATTGAAGATCATTTTATTGAATAAATATTAATGTAAGATAATATAAAATAATAATATTTAAAAAAATAATACAAACAGGTTTGGAATACAATTCAATTAAGATTAGAGTTATAATATGAATTAGAGACAAGACTTTTATTAGAGTTAAAATAGGGTTAGGGTAAGGGTTAAGATTGGTGTTCAATTTAGGTTAAGGATCAATGTATGACTCACTATTATGAGAGGTAAGTGAGAGACATTTATGTTTGGATTTGACTATTGTGAAAGGTAACAAAACCATTAACACTTGCAAACAACTATACAGTCCAGTTCAATAATAATAGAACAAACGAAGGGCCAAAGGATGAGAGGAAATGAATGGCCATAATAAAGAAAGGCAAAGGAAAGGGAAACCCATTTGAAAGTGACACTGCAAGTTTTTCTTCCATCACTTCTCTACATTTTTATCCTGTTCACCTACTTTAATCTTTTTGTGTAATATTTTTTTGTGGAATTTTCTCATTTCGTTCATGAAACCCATCTGTCAAAGTATGATGACAATGTGAACAAGAGACCCATATGCATCAGGTTCCTATCATAATGCTTTTGTATTAATTTGGAATTTGTGAATTGTAGTAATAATAGTAAAATGTTGACACCGTTAAATAATAATTTGGATTTATTTGAATATTAATATTTGTAGCTATAATATAGTAAATATTTTGACAAATAGTATTGAAGAAAGTTTAACCTTGAAGCATCTATATTAAAATATTACAACATAAAATATTTTTCCTTAGTAAGTAAACAATAGATGTGTCACATCTAGTTCCTCTCAATCGTTAAAATCTATAAAAATTCGCTTAGTTAGACAATATTGTAATGATAATGATTTCTACATGTAACAAAAATTAGATATGTATAAGTTAAAGGTTTTGCAATAAATAGAGTATGTCAAATTAGAATTAAAGCTCCATGTATTTTAATAATAGTTATACAAATTCTATTGTTAATTAATAAAATATAATAATAATTATGACAACACTCTTAGAGTAGAGAAGCTGAAAGAAGAATGAGACAAAAAGAAAGAGGGGAAGGCTTGTGGGATCAAAGCAAGAAGAATGAGCAGAGTCGTCTTTGTGAGCTCTGAGGCTACCAAGAAAGGAAAGGTGGAACAATGATAGAGAAGTTTGTCACCATAATGTCTATGTTGTAGAATGTGAAGAAGGAAGGATGGTTAGGGTTTTCAATTTTTTGTTTTTGTTTTTTGTTGAAGTTTAGAAATATATCTGTACAAAGTAGGATGGGAACCGCAATTTTTTGTAGAAACGTATGTAGAAATTATGGTGAATAGGATAGATGCAAACTATAAATTTGTATGGATTCAAAGGAGTAGCATAAATTGTGACAAGTTTTGTATGTAGAAACTATTGTGGATAGGATAGTTGTAGATTGTGAATTTGTATGGATTCGAAATAGGAGGAGCTGAAATTGTGACAAATCTTATTGATTTTTTTTATAATATTAATAAAATTACATAAACTTTACCAATAACTAGTATCATGTATAATTATACATGTAATAATTAATCTAATTATAATATAAAAAATAAATAATAACATCTATTATTTTTTGATTAAGGAAAAAACAGGTTTTGAAGGGGCCTCGAAACCCTTTACAAGTAGAATTTAAACAACAAAGCTACGAGAAACAGAAAAGAACAGAACCACAAAAAACCAGTGGAAAACCAAAGAAAACCCAAAAAAGCCCCATAAAGCCAACAGGCCTTCCAGCAATCAGATTTTTTCCAGGGCTTTAGCCAGGGTGTTGCTGATTTCATATAGCACTTTGATGTTGTCTTTGAAATTAGGGGGATCCTTTGCTGAAGCAACCACAACTGTCTTGATACTGGCCCTGGTTCTCTTCGCAGTGCCGCCCACCGGAGTAGCATCATTGCTTCCAGTTTGGATGGTCTCTTCCTCCAGGTCAAGATCCATGACCAGTTTAGGAGTGCAGGTGTGAGCAAAGACCTTGGCGATGTCCTCTAGGTTTTTGGTGACAGCAAAGAGGATACTTGGGATAACTCCCATCAGATTTTTCATCGCTTCTTTTCCCTCTTCCACCAATTTTACCTTATTCTCCATTTCCTGCTTCCAATTAATCTGCTCTCTGTTTTCATCCTCCCTCTTTTCATTCTTATTTATCCCTTTCTTTTCCAAGTTTTTCAGGGTCTCGTAGGTCCATCTATCGAAATCCATTCTAGCCTCAGAGAGCTTCTTGGGGTTATCCAGGATAAGCCCTTTACCAACACTTTCCTTGTCCTCACTATCCCTATCCTTGGTCAGGTCCTTCTCGGAGTCTTTGTTCATTTCCTTCTCGAAATTCACTCCGGTTTCCTTGTTATCCTTGGGATCTGCTTCTTCCATCAGATGGTTGTTGTCCTTACCAGGGCATTCGCTGAGGATAGGGCTTTCTTGACCAGGCTCATTATCACCACTTTCTTCCTCATTACCTAGCTCCTCCTCTTTCCAGCTGTCTTCACCATTGGAGTCGTCCATCTCCATTCCGCTAATTTCCTTAACAATGTCCTCTGTTTCCAACCCAGGGACACTTTTCCTTTTTTTGCTGGAGGATGCCTTCTCCTTGCTAGTTTCTCCCTCTTCCATCTTTCTCTTGCCTGGAGAGGTAGAAATCCTCTTATTTTCCAGCAACGCGAGGGTTTTCCAATGCTCATAGATGAGCAGTAGAAGCCTGCAGTGGAGAATCGGGCTGGAAGGGTTAATCCTGTGTTTGTTGAGGGACCTGGAGAGTGACCGAAAAAGGTAGTAGGGCAGGGATACCTTTTTGTCATGTCTAAAATGGTTTAAGAGCACGAAGTGGTAGGTGTGGGCCTTGGAGAAACGGCCTTCAACTGTGATGTACTCCATAATTGCGTTCAGAACCCAACCCCACAACTTCTTGATGTTTGCAGCTTTGTAGTAGCCCCCGGTAGCCTTGCCAATTTTAGCCCTCTCTTTCTCTTTCCGAGGGAACAGGTTAACTGCATTGTTGGAGACTTTAAGGTCTCGAAAGAAATTAAGCCTAGTGTGGGGCATTCCGGTCACAGTGGAAATGAGCCCAACGTCCAGCTTAAATTTAACTCCATAAAGTTTAAAAGAGCCATTAGACCAGTTTTCGGAAATCTTGGAAACGGCTAAGTTAACCCTACCTTTAACATCTATTATTATTCATAGTAATAATTCTATTATTTATTATTGATGACTATGTAATAAGTTTTAATTATTTGATAATATTTAATTTATATATCTAGTTAATGCATTATAATTATTTCATCCATATATATAAATTATATTATATTATTATTTATTATTTATTATTTATTATCTAATAATTTTATATATTATATAATAGTATATAAAAAATTAGTATATTATCATTATATAAATGAGTCAATTAAAGCTATACATTTAATCTTTTTATATGTTTGATATTTATAATTCTATGTATTTTTTAAATTATTGTTATAAAAAATCGAGTGGTCTCATTTCATTATCAAAAGAAATAGGACAAAACTAGTTGCTATTATATAATAGTGAAATGATTGTAGAATACTATTGATGAAAATGAAGACAAAAATAGAAACATTAGGAAATTTGGTTAACCTATTTTAATTCTTGCTTCTCATTGGTTGATGCTTTGACATTTAAAGTGCTACATCATTCTAACAAGAGATGCAAAGCGTCGAGTTCCTGCCATAATATTTGAATTAGTGGTAGAGATATAGTGAGAGAAGTAGATTGGACAAGGGAGGCTAGAAGATGGAATTGTAACTATTGATGTGATCATAGATTCGAGCAAGCACTGGAAAAGGAATAAGATCCTTGATTGTGAATGATAGCATTAAGTAAGATACAATTGTGAAGTACAGTAATGATTAATTTTTGTCATATTGTAGTTAGGAAGTGAACATTCAGAACATATCTCATATAGCATCAAAGTATTAAGATTATTATTATTAGATTATTATAGTTAGTAATTTAAGAAATTTAGTTGTTAACTTAATTCATCAAATTATTGATTTTGTAAATGTTGAACTTTATATGTTATCAATGTTACATTAATGCTTTTTTTTAAATTATTAATATCAATTTAATAATATGAAGATATAAATGTTAAATTATTAGATTATTTACCTATTAATAGTTGAAATCATTTCTATAACAATGCTTTTTAAAAACTATCTTGTATAATAGTATTTCCATGTGTATTGTGATGCCTACTTTGACTCAATCTCAATAATATATAATACTTATAGAAAAAGCCCATATATAATATTTTTTTCTATTAATTAGAAGAGATAAGCCTAACTTTAATCGAAAATCAATTTTGACAAAGGAGAATAAGAAATAAAGGTACTATTTACATATCATAAAATAATATTTAACTAAACATTAAACCATATTGAACACTAATACAAAACCTTAAAAATTTAACCCTAATCCTATCCACATTGAAGCTAAATCCTAAAAAAATTTCACCCTAACCCCAACATTAAACCAAATTGACCACTATCAATAAACCGAGTTGAATTTTAATCCTAAAACAAATTGAACAAGTTACACAAAACTTAACCAAACTTAAACCAAATTAAACGCAAGTATTAAATGAAATTGAATCACAATCATGTAACACTAAACCAAATTGAATGGTACTACTAAACAAAATTATACCCTAACACTAAGAGTAAACCAAATCGAACCCCTAACACTAAACCAAGTTGAACACAATTGAAACCTAACATAGAATTTAATTGAAAAAAATAAAATAAACCATAACCCTAAACCTAATTAAATAATAAAGAAAATTGAACCCTAACTCCAAACTTGACCTTGATTGAGCCCTAATCCTAGCACTAAACCTAATTGAGTTCTATACAAAATTGAACCCTAGCCCTATACTAGATTGGAGGAAAATGCTAAAGCAAATTATAATCTAACCATAAAACTAAACCAAATTAAATCATAATTGAATAGTAAACAAATTTGAACCATAACTCTAAATACAATGGAATCCTAACACTAAATTAAATTGAGACCTATACTAAATGGAACCCTATGCCGAATTAAACCCTAACCATGTACTAATTTAAATCAAAACCATAAACAAAATTATACCCTAACTATAAAACTAAACCAAATTAAACCCCATCGCTAAACAAAACTGAATTCTATAACAAATTGAACACTTACTCTATACCAAAGTGAAACAAAACCCCAAATTGAGTGCTAACCATAACACTAATTGAAACTGAACGCTAAACCTCAATCTAATTGAACATTAAACTAAATTGAACCCTAACTCTGAATCAAATCCAATCCAAATTCTAAATCAAATTTAACCCTAAACCTAATAGTAAACCAAATCAAACCCTAATCGTAGCACTAAGCCAAGTTGAATTGTAACCCTTAACCTTATTAAAGCCTTATGCTAATATTAAAACCTAACACTAAACCAAATTGAACCCTAAACCTAAACCTAATTAAATCTTATCAAAATTAAAGCCTAAATCTCAACCAAATTAAATCCAAATCTTAAAACAAATTTAAAAATTCCTCTCTATATCCTTACCCCCCTCTTTCTCTCCTCCTATTGAACTCATGTATTGCACAAATGTATGCAATAAACAAAACAATTTGTTTTTCTCTAATTGACCTTCCATACCTATTCGACGTACCTATTGCACACCAAGATGCGATTGTTAGTTCTATTAAATAGTAAAAATAAATGAACGTCCATTTCTCTATAGACCATCTATGCCCTTTCCATTTACAGTACTTAGCTCAGCCATATAACACCATTTATTAATTTTTAATTTTAAAAAATAAAAGCCTTAATTTTTAAAATTTAATAATAAAAATTATATATTATACAATAATTTCGAATGACATGCTACATATGAATGACATGGATTGACCAATTTAAACAATTTATTCAAAACCACGTGTATTCTCAACTCAATGACACTCTGCATGCATGTTTATGAAAACAATGTCAAAAAGAATAGGTGGCGAAAGCTTTTCATTTAGCAATCGCACAATAGAAAGCTGAATCTCATTCTTTGTCATAGGCATTTTATTATTCCAATGAATTTGGAGTACAAAGATCTAAATCATAGTAGTAGATTTTTGCTAAATTGGAAATACAAGAGCTGAATAATCCGTGACAATCTAGGACAACGTCAATTTTTTAACAATTTTTATTTGAAACAGTTGAGATTAGTCGGGATTGAGAAGATGGTAGTCCTACAGCCTCAAGTGCTCACAAATGCTCCTAAATTTCAACCAGACAAAACCTACACCACATAGATAAGAGGAAATATATAGCAAAGGATCTCTACCTGCACTGACAAAAGATGAGGTAACAATAAAAAAATGAAGAGAGATAAACCCTCAGATAGTGTAAGAGGTGTTTATAGATTTCAGGGCCCACCGAGCTGCCATTGTGCGGGCTCTTACTTCTGCTATTTTTTCCTTCGTCTTGTCTTCCTTTTTTTTTTCCTTTTCATTTTAATTATTCCATTTCTTAATTTCCTATTTTTTAATTTGATTATGTTTGCAGAAATAGACCAATTTTATTCGCTATGTGATCCAGGTTACTATGTTCTGCTTGCAACTCTTCCAGATCTGTGTTGTTTTTTAACTGTTAATCTAATTTTTTGTGGCAAAAATTGAGCTTCCTTTTGATGTTCTATCTCAAAATCGTAATTATGCAAGCATTCAAATGTATTTTTGTTTCCAAATCTCAGATTTACAGAGTTTTTTAAGTCTATAAATAGATTGCCAAGAGTTTTGTAATATTTGTGGTAAAGTTGTGCCATAGTTTTACCATTCTCAGAATCCTAGAAAAGTAGAACATGTCATTTACTGAATTGATATGCTCTAATTGATAGGCTTTGCAAAAATGGTAGAACAAAAACACATGCTTGAACAGTGTGTGCGTTCAACTCTGAAAATTTGGGATTTCAAAATCACCAGCCAAACAAAGAAAATTCGCAACCTAAAAAATAAATTATTAAAAAAAACTTGAAAACGCCCATTCTGAAACACTGCTTATTTTTGGAAGACGGTAAAGCTATACTGAACAAATTTAGTAGCAGTGAAGTAAAAAAATTAATTTGGCTTCAATTAAACGGAAATATCAGGTTAAATTTGGGGCAAACTGCATTGTCGAAAAATTTGCAATTCCAAATTGCTTTCTGCAGAATTTTTAAGGGCCTTTAGGGTTTTCAATTTTTGAATTTTATCTTTAAGGCTTTCAAATCTGCATATTGTTGAGAGTTTTCTTAAATTTTGTGTCTGAAAATTGCTAGTTGCGCTAATGTATATTTATTGAGTACTCCTCTAATGTTGAAACATTTTTTTTCTTTGTTTCCCATCTTAATGAAATGAAGTAGACTGACGGATTGTTTTCCATCTCGACCGCTCTGCATTAGTGTTGGGGTTGTGAGGAATGGTTTGTGCTTGGGTTTTGTCTTCAGAGATAAGGATTAGCACGCGCAAGGGTTGTTTTGTTGTGATTTTGGTTAGAAGGCTCTGTTCAAATATGAATTGTGTAGTGCATTTTTTTGAGTAGATACAGTTTAGAGTTATGATTTGGGCTTTTTGAATTAAGCTATGCTGTGGGTTTAGATCCCATAATCTTACGCATAGGAATACATAACTTTTCAAAGATTGTGATTTTAGTTTCTAAAGTCTATCTTGTATATGTTCATCTCAATTGTATTTGAGGTTTCATCCTTTCAATCCTGCACCAGCAAATTGGTAATTTAAATTTCTAAAGAAGTTTTTGCTACACATTGAAACTAAATTTATTATTCACAAAGTTTCCAAGGTCGATAGGAGAAGGTGAAGAAGGAAATATAGAGAGGCTTGCAAAACTTACAGTTTGCTCTAAGATTTCAGGGCCGGTCTTCCTCATCGATATTCTACTCTGCAATTGACTCCCACTCGAAGGACGAGGCCTTGGAAACCCTTCTCTGCTCAAAACTCCAGTGACTACAGGGCATTGAGAATTATCTGAGCGTCAGCTAGCTTCCGCAGACGCTGTAGATATCAAAGTACATTTGATCTCCAGAAGCTTCCAAGTTCTTACGAATTTTCTGGAGAATCAATCTTTTATAGATTGGGGAAAAAATAATTTAATGTGATCAGTTTTATTTTATTTGTATAAACAAAATTAATGGCACGCTCCAATAAAAATTAGAATAAATAATTTTATATGAATTAGTAAATCTGTAAAAAACCAAAACATTTAGAAAAAAAATGAGAAGTTGAAAAATACGTTATTCTCATTGGCAAGTTCAAAATAATAATTGCATCTAACGAATGCGTTAGTATCCTGACGACACGACATGAACTAATAAGACTATAGAGTAGTATTATCCAATAGAATAATAGATAAGTCAATTTATATACTTTATAATAAATTTGGGAAAAATATAAACATTAGAAAATTTGGTCAAGCTATGTTAATTATTGATTCTGATTGATTGATACTTTGACATTTAATAAATTTGGATGGATGCATTAACAAGATTAAAAAAATGTTAGAAATTTGTAAAACTTATTATCTTTCAATCTAGTGCCATACTTCTCTAGATTATATTCTACAATTTTTACGCCACAAATTACAACATACAACAGTGAAACTACAAAAGACTAACTGCCATTTTTCATCCAATAGTAGAAAGTTGCTCTTTGTACCTTACAAAGAGTGCAGAAGTATTGAATGGGATTCTAGTTTGGTTACCTCCCTCCCAAGGAAGATCTCCTCAACCAGGTATTAAGATCAAGTCCTCACCAATATTTCTTGGAGGATTTCTACTCATTCTAACTAACTAGGGTTTCCCACTCTACGACTAGGGTTTAATAAAACTCACTCGAACACTATCTAGCTTACTTCTACTATTCACACTTCAATTGGCCTTGCAATATAGACTAGAATCATATACGAGAGCTGAGAAATTGATAAACTCATTAGTTGAATTGTTCTCAGTTCTATGTCACTTGTGAAACCCTAATTATGTTTACAAATTTGCTCATAACTCAACTTAGATAATTTTGTCAGATGTAAGCAGTTTGGTGGAGTGAAACAGTCTTGTAGATGCTTATAATAGCTTGCAAAAGTCATCAAGATTAGCTATTGCAGTCACTTCGTCATTAATCCTCATTCATGTGTGAGTAGATTTCATATTAGCAACCATTTGATACCTTTGAATATGAACCATTGATCAACAATGGTCATGTGGACAGTTGTGATTAAAAGATCAAGCTCATTTTATATCTTCATTAAGCTTCGCTCTGTACTAGGCTCCACCTAGACACATGTCATCACCCAGCAATGTCAAGGGTGTGACTAGCTTCTGACATCTCTCACTCCTCAAGGCCCTACTCCAATGAGATGGCTCCAACCTATGAAAATTCTATTGCAGTTACTGATTATTAATCTCCTATCTCATAAAGATTATTTAACTACAAAATACTGAAAAATAACACAGCTGCAACTTCACAAATAAAAAAAACGTGGAAAGAAATATGCAACACAGTGACACAATATTTTCGAGCAATTCTCCCTAGAAAAATCCCAAAGGGAAAACTAGTATTATAGATGAGGAATATTTATTACTACAACAAATCAAGAGATACAAATATTGCTTGCCTCTTACAGGCAGAGCTTTGACAACCTCCTGATTTCTCTTGCTGAGATTCCACCCCGCTACTATCCCAACGCTATCACTGTGCCCTTGCTAACACTGCAAGTTTCTCCACAAATTTCATCTACTCCAAATGACCCTTGACCCCTTTTCATACTACTCTCGTTGGAAAACCAACGACCGAGATTAGTTCTCAATCAACGGTTGAGATTAATAACAACTAAACAACCCTAACAAAATTGGTTGCTAGAAGTTTCTAAAAGAGATCAAATAATTACCAAATAATTGTCCCTATCTAACAAAATTTGTTTAGCAAATAATTATTTACTAATTATTACATATGGAGAACCAGCTGTCCTGGCTAACCAAACTAACACTCCCTCTAAGCGAGGAAGCTGTTTTGCATGACACCCAACTTCTCTCTGAAGAAGATGAATTTTGCCTTCCCCAATGCCTTTGTCAGAATGTCTGCTACCTGCTGATCTATAGGTATAAATTGTAGCTGAACAATTCCCCATTGTACACAATCTTTGATGAAGTGATACCTGATGTCTATATGTTTCGACCTATCATGAAACATCGGATTCTTAGTCAACTTGATGCAGTTCTGATTGTCGCAGTGTATCACTATAGTATCCACCTTCTGACCAAACAAGGCTACTAGCAACTTCCGAAGCCATATAGTTTCACATGTCGCCATGCTAGCTGCTATGTATTCTGACTCTGTAGAACTCAGACCCATAGACTTTTTCTTCCTGCTGAACCAAGATACAACTCTTGATCCCAAATTGAAACAACACCTTGAAGCGCTTCTCTTATATGTACCTGCCCAATCTGCGTTGGTATATCCCATCAACCTGATTCCTTCACCTCGAGCATACCTAATCCCATACTCGATTGTACCTCACAAATAATGCAACACATGCTTTGCCGCTGTCCAATGTACTCCCTTTGGCTCAACCATGAACTGACTAAGAGAGTTTACTGCAAATGCTATATCTGGCCTAGTGTTGACCAAATACATGAGAGAACCAATCAACTGCCTGTATAAGGTGGGATCTACATCCTTCTCCCTGGATGTGTCTACCTTCCTCCAATTCATGATCATAGGTGTAGACATGGCTTTGCAATCCTCCATCCTAAACCTTTTCAAGATTTCTATGCAATATTTCCCTTGTCCAAGGAAAATTTCTCCATCTATCTACCACACCTCCATGCCTAGAAAGTAGTGCATAAGTCCCAAATCCTTCATCTCAAACTCTGCTGCAAGGTCCCTCTTGAACTCTTCTATGAGCCCCAGTGAACCTGTTAGAAACAAGTCATCCACATATAGGAAAAGAATGATAATATCACCCCAACCATCAAGTAGTAGAGGTTAGTATATGCCTCACTCTTCACAAAGCCCATTTCCTACAAGTAACTATCAATGCACTCATACCATGCTCTAGGAGCATGCTTGAGTCCGTACAAATCTCTCTTCAATCTACACACGTGGGTCTTTTTGTTGTGTGCTACAAAGCCTTCCGGTTGTTCTATGTATACCTCCTCTTTCAACTCACCATTTAGGAATGTTGTCTTGACATCCATTTGATGGATCTGCCATCCCATTTGTGTTGAAAATGAGATTATAGCTCGTATAGAAATATACCTAGCCACTGGAGCAAATGTCTCCTCATAGTCTATTCCCTCCTTCTGAGAGAACCCCTTTTCCATGAGCCTTGCCTTGTATTTCTCGATGCTATCATCTACATCGTGCTTTATCTTGTAGATCTAGCCTGATCCAACCACAACCCTATCTGTTGGTCTAGGAACTACCTCCCACATATCATTATACATTATTGAGGTATATTCCTCAACCATTGCATCTTTCCACACCTGATGTTGTGCAGCCTCCTGATAGCTAGAAGGTTCGCTATCTACCAACTGACTAACTAATGCAACACAGTCATCATACCTGGCTAGTTGCCTCCATTATCTACTACTCCTTCTAGGAGTACCCACTAACTCCTGAGTATTCTTTTGTGTCTGATTAACCTCATGGTTCCTACTCCCAACTCTAGAGGATGAAATGTCAACCTCCATGTCTTGTTGATGCATCTCTTCCTGCACCTATTGTTCCATACTCTGTGAACTCTCACCACTTGAGCCTATACTAGTACTAGTGAGTGTACTCGAGCTTTGCTACCCTTGACTCGGTTGAGCTATCCTTGGAGCTTTTGTCGGCTGCTCACTCTAATGCTCTACTGGCAAATCTCTAGACCTCCTAAATTCCTTGTCCTCCATGAACTTGACATCACGCCTGACTATAATCCTCCTAGTCCCTGGAATAAATATCCGATATGCCTTTGAGGTTTCACTATACCCCACAAAGTACCCCCTCTCTGCAATCTGATCTAACTTGGTATGTGTATCCCTTGGAATATGACAATATGCCACACTCCCAAATATCCTAAAGTGACTGACATCTGGCTTCTTTCCTGTAAAAGATTCCTCTAGTGTCATCTTCCCTAGTGCCTTATGTGGAACCCTGTTTTGTATGTATACTCTCGTACTACATGCTTCTGCCCATAAGTAGTGGGGTAGGTCTTGATCATGTAGCATAGCCCTTGCTGCCTCCGATATGGACCGATTCTTCCTCTCAACAACCCCATTCTGTTGCGAGTTGTAAGGAACGGTCCACTCTCTCTTGATTCCTTCTCTGGTACAGAACTCTTGGAATCCATTCCCTTTGTACTCGCCTCCATTGTCCGACCGAAGAAACTTTATCTTCCTTCTTGTTGAATTCTCCACAAGAGCCTTGAACTCTTGGAAGCGACTGAAAACCTCATCCTTGGTCTTCAAGAAGTATATCCAAGTCTTCCTGGAGAAATCATCAATAAAAGTAACATAGTACTTGTATCCTCTAAGAGACTTCATCGACATTGGCCCACATATATCTGAATGTACTAGATCAAGAACACCCTCAGATCGAGTGCCACTCATTGGAAAAGATGCTTTTGCAGACTTCCCCAACACACATCCCTTACACACATCATCGTGCTCTGTGCTCACCTCTGGAACACCTGTCATAGTCTCATGAAGCAATTTAAGTGCTCCATGATGTATATGGCCCATCCTCCTATGCCATAGCTCTCCAAGATCTCTAGGATTACTGCTGCTTATGAGTGCCTTAGGAGTATCAAAATGCAACCTATAAAGTCGACCACTCCTAACTCCAATAGCTATGGGTGATTTCCAATCCTTATGCTTGATCAACACATGAGCCCCTCTAAAGAGTACATTGTAGCCTTTATCCTAAAGGATAGATATGGAAATTAGATTCATACCTAAGCCTGACACATGCAACACATCATGAAGGGAAATCAACTTTCCATTCTCCCTCTGAAATTGAATAGTCCCTTTCCCAATTGGGTTGAGTTTGGACAAGTTCCCCATAGAGATCTGGATTCTGGTGTTCTCCTCCTTGTAATTGGAGAAATGCTCTCTAACTCCTGTCATATGAAATGATGCCCCACTATCTATATACCAGACACTATGTGAGGTTGAGCTAACCATACAAGAAATGAGTGCAAACTCATCCTCCATTCTACTAGAGAGCTCATCTGCACTTGCTAAAGCTGCCATCTACTTCTTCCCTTTCTTCTCATTCTTCTTCCTTTGCGGGAAATCACTGACATAGTGGCCAAATTCATGACATCCATAGCACTTGATCTTAGACAAGTCCTTCTTCTTCTTCTCACTTTGTGGATTTGATCCTTTGCTAGATCCCTTCTTTGTTTTCCCTTTTCCTGCTAGGGCAACGTTTTCTTGGTCCATCTCACCTTTCTGACTCTTATTGTTGGATCCACTGACAAGGCTTAGTCTAAGCTCCTCCTAAGTGAAATCACTCCAAAGTCAATCCCAACTTGGTAAGGTGTCTCATCCATTAATAACTTGAACAAAGACATCCCACTACTTAGAAAAACCATTTAGGGCTATCCGTACTAGCTCATCATCACTTGGTTTATCTCCAACAACTGCTAACTCATCCTTGACAAGTCTAAGACTGGTGAGGTAACTTGTCACATCTTCTCCCTCATTCATCTGAGTATTCCTCAACTTTTCTCTTATAACTAGCTTCCAGTTTGTTGGTAAACAGATTTGTCTTCCTTTATTTATTTAATATTTATACTTTATGGCTCGAGAAAAGAAAGACAAATTTTCTACCAATCAGTTGGATAATCATTATATTGATTAACCTCTGAATTAAGGTACAACTCCCTTTAATAAATATTCAATCAGCTCCAAATTACACACAATCAATATTATGCTTTTCACCAGAAAGCACTAAAAGGTAATTGCATTCACCAATCAACACAAAATGAATGCAAGCACTGATTCATATATAACTCTTTGCATAAAGCCGAGAGACTTTACATGTACACTAAAACAAAATGAAAGCCTTTAAAGATGAAATTGGCTGATAATTTTCTGCACACATAAAAAGTTGAACAACTCTTTCCTTGAAACAGATTTTCACAGAAATCAAATTCCAAACATCAAACACACAGATTTGAAATCAAAGATAACTGTTAATGAGATTTTCATTCATTGTTGATCATCCACCTTCCACATACACAAATTTTTTTAGCTAATTTAAAAAGATAGTTTTTCAAAAACTTAGTGAACCCAAATAAAGTCATTACAAAACATCTAAATAGGTCGCCAAACCAATAGTTTTTTAACCATAAGTAAAATTAACTCGTAAGAGTTAATAAAAAACTACCCTAACTGCATAACTGAAACTAAAAATGACTAGACTTGCTGGCAAACAACTGCCAGCAGTGTTATTCATGTCGTCGATTCAGTCTCGGTCGGATTGCTCGGGTTGGTGTTTTTTAAAGACACCATCATCGCCTTTGCCGCACTCC
>NW_026730202.1:0-20005 GCF_030272615.1 Cryptomeria japonica
TTTACTAATGATGATAGAAATAGGATGTATGTTTTATGTGTGGATCAAAACTATGAGAATTAGGATAATTGCTTATGTGAAATTACTTGGATATAAGATGTATTAAATTGTTCAAATGTAAATTGTATGCAAGTGTTTGATGTGTATTATTATTCTTGTGTTTTATATTATATGAGGTTATTTGAAGTTACTAATGTGTAATTGAGATGTGCAGGAAGTTATCCATGTGACCATGGAAATATTACGGAGAACCAAACCTAGACCTATGTATGTTCGTAAAACCAGGGTTTGTCTATTTGGAGAGACAACACCCCGTTTGTGTTGTGTTTTATTCGTAATAGTAAATGATGCATGTGTGTTAAGGGTTATTTGATTTATGTAAAATCTACAAGAGACACGATTTCATTTGTAAAAGTATTTTCTTTGTTTCACTTGACACATGTGTGGATTTATGTTTGAATTTTTAAATTTGTCTCTTGGTGGGAATTGTTTAACTATAGTTTTTTCGATTAATGTAATGAGATTCCATAAATGCCTTGGGTAAAGAATCTTTGGGATGGTCAACATAGGTTTGACCCGAAAAATAAACTTCAGAGGGGTTAAAAAAGGGTTAAATGGACACCTAGGGGTAGTTTAATAGGGTTTCCTAAAGCCCATAAGGTGTACCTAAGGGTTAGGGGTAATTTTAGGCAAGTTTCTACTCCCATGTGACCTTTTAGACACCCTAAAAAGTGACTTTTCTAAGTTGTGCGAAAATTGAACTAGAAGACTTGAACTAAGTTGAAAACCTTCCTTTTTGAATGAGAGTTCCCTTTCCCATTTTACCTTACCTTCCTTTTTAGTTTTTAGAAACTTGTGAGAACTCTCACAATGGGCTTCTTAAGCAAGAATTATAAAATTGGTGGGTAATCACCCACTCTCCATTTTTGGAGACAAAAGAATTTTGAAAAGAATAAGCTAGATTTTTGGATTGAGAATTTTGCTAAGGGTAGAAAGAGAAGAACCGTGGAAATTGGGCTGCTCATCCTCAACAAAACTAGCATACCTTTGGGCAAATTAAGGTTGGTTGTATTTTTCTTATAATGATTTCTTATTGCATGTGTTTTGAAAGTAATGTTTGTGTAAAAGACTAGTTTCCGTGCATGTTCTCTTGGAAATTTATTTGGTATTTTGTGTTTATACATTGTATGTGTTTTTGGGAGTAATCAAGACCTCCTACTCTTGGGAGAGAGGAGGATCTTGTGGGTGGTAGAAGTGACATCCCTCGAGTGAGAGACTCTCATTATGAGAACGATCACAAGGGAATTTATGTGACCCTTGTTGCATGGCTTGTTTATGCATTGGGGGTCATAAGGACGGAAATAAGGCATAAATGCCTTGGGGGGCATAAGGAATAAGGGGTTGCTATACTTGATGTATTTGGTTTGCCATGAGGTGGCTACATGTTTTTCCATACTTGCAGTTCTCCTCAGGGTATTTGGTCCACTACCACCCTTAAAAAGGACATCACAATGTGTGGTGCAGTGTAGCCTAGGTTGGGATGTGTTTTAGTTTGTATGTATTCTGTCTTTTGTGTTTGCATGTTTGTTACCTGTCTAGGGCTTGGTTCTCCGAGCTCGGGGGTGGCTACTAGTTAGCCTAGGCTAGGAGGTGAGCACTCCATGGTCATAGTTTTGATTTATTTGCAGATTGTTAGAAGGAATATCAGGGCATGCAGTTATGGCAGAAGATATTGATTGAGGAAAATTGTTGTAAATGTAATTAATACCCTTTGAAAGGTCCTCATTTGTTTGAAATGAGAGGCTATTTGTAAAATAGCAATAAAGACTTGGGGATATGTTATTGTGTTATATATATATATATATATATATATATATATATATATATATATATATATATATATATATATATATATATATATATATATATATATATATATATATATAGAAAATATCATGTTATTTTGCAGAAAAGATAAATGGTTTATTTCTAAGTTCTAGTCCTAAAGTTGAGGTTAAATCTTGTAGAGTATTTATTAATTCTGGAAAGGAAATGAGTTAAATTTATTCTTTTATTTAATTGAAAAGAAATAGAATTGATTTTGCATGCATGCAAAGGTTGAAAATAAAAGCATTTAGGACTATACATGGAAACGTAAAAGTATTTTAATTAAATCTGTGATTTTATTTTATTTGTGATTTTATTTTAAATGCAGAAAATAAAATCTAAAATTATCATAACCATCTCTATAGTTTAATTTAATATATTCTTTATTGAATATAGTTGTTGTTTTAGGGTTAGTTAATTCTATTATTTACTTTTATTATAGAAAGTACATCTAGAGTAAATAGTCTAATAAATTTAAGTAATATGCTATCTATCTAGTTGCCGTTTAAATTTTATTAAATTCTGACAATATTTTACTACAGAAATTACATCTAAAGTTATATAGTTATTCTTTGATTTATAGAAAATGAAATAAAATAATAACAATATGATGACTATAACTTAACTGGTAAGAATGTTTCATTTACAGTAGTATCATCATCTATTTACTCAAAAAAAAACAAAAAAACCATGATCTAATATGCACCTAATACACACACACACACACACACACACACACACACACACACACACACACACACACACACACACACACACACACACACACACACACACACACACATATATTGCTTTGTAAATTAAAAAAAAAGAATATAATAATTAAATAAACTTTTAAAAAAAAAATTATATTGGCATGTTTTATTCGGGGGGGGGGTCGGCCAGGGCTGAACCCACTGTGCCCTACACAGGGGTCGGCGGCCGAGCCCACTACGCACTGCACAGTGGCCGGCGGGGCCGAGCCCACTGCGCACTGCACAGTGGCCGGCGGGGCCGAGCCCACTGTGCAATACACAATGGATGGCGAGGCCGAAGCCACTGTGCATTGCATAGTGGGAGCCTCAGTCATGTCGTCCCCCAAGCAATGCCTCCCCTGCCATGGCCGCCACTGGGGTCTTTCCATTCGGCCCTGCACACAAAATCCTAAATTAAAAAAAAATAATATGAAACCCTAGCCTAAGTAGGGCTAGGGTAGAAGTGTGTTGGTAACAAAAAAAAAAGTTTTAAAGAAAATAATAGGAGAGCCTATTATTATAGTAAAAAAAAAATATAAAGAGGGTTAGGGTTTAACGGGATTAACGCTTACCCTTTTATAAAAAAAGAAAAGGCGATTAAGAATAAAATATTAAAAGGGATTAATATTATTCTTTATTTTTAGTTGAGAATATTGAGATGTCATAAAATAAATAATAACGGGGTTAATATTTATTTTGTTGAGATAATTGAAAATTTTAATGCAGCTAATATTTAATCGTGAGTCTAAATGGGTTGAAATAATTATAAATTGAAAACTGTGGACTATTATAGATTTTTAAATAATTTAAATTTAGATGTTTGAAAATTAAACCCTACGGAATTTAAATTCTAAATATCACTTAATGGGCTAAAGGGTAAATTTTTAACTCTCCCAGACATAGATGCATGTGATTAAACACTATAGGAAAATATGCATTTGCAATTGTGATCGACCCTCTAGTTGACCTAGTTTAATTTACGACTTAAGTCTTGACAAGAAGATTGGAGGCACTCTTAAAACTAATCATTGGAACTCCGCTTTTATTTCAATAATTCTGGTTACTTGAGCTAGTTAACTCTAAACATAGTTAAGACAAAACATGATGTAGCATTTTACATTTGTCAAATTAATGTTTTTAAAAGTTATGTTTTAAAAAAATAAAAATAAAAATTATTCCATTCTTGCCCTAAATTTTGGGCATAACATTGAAGGCCCCACTGGAACTGTGTTTGCACTTCTATCACTGTTGTATACATAAAAGTAAGTGATTTTTTTTTTTTGCATGATTTCAAATGATTGAATTGTTGTTTTTATTAGTTTTTTGTTTTTGCATGGTTTCAAATGATTGAATTGTGATTGTTTAATAGTTTGATTCCAAAAAATAGTGATAAGATGCATATTTATGGTTATTTATTTATTTTTGAACTTTTCTTTACATATATATGTAATATGATTCTATTTAGGTCAACCGATATCAACCATGGGAAAGAACAAGTGAGGAACGATGGAACAACGAGAGGCTCAAAAGGAAAGACAAAGGTAGCGTATGAAGAAATTGCGTGACATAAGAACAATGGGAGAAGAAGGTATGTCATCCTCAACATCTCAATTCGATTTACCAAACGAATATAATGCACCTAATGCAATTGAAGAAGAAGCATTTGATAATTTGCCATTTGAACCTAATGCAATTGAAGAACATACCGCTTTGAATAATCAATTAAATGATGAACATATTACACCTTCTCTACTTGATGAATTGAATGTACATAATGCACCGATGTTAACACCTCCTAGAATAATTCGTAGGAAACCAAAGTATCTAATTCACATTGATGAGAATATATTGAAGTCAATGCCCAATAAAATGAATGAACGAACTTGTAGGAGAATGGTTAAAAGAATATGGCAAAAATATTTAAAAAACTTAAATCAAACTGCAAGATGTCAATTAATTGTTCAAATGATTAAAAATTTGAATTTTAGAGAGAAAGAAAATTCTAGGTCTAAGATCATCTGAAAGTAACAGTGAAAGAACTATTGTCAGAAATCTATTTGATGCATATCAATCTAGTGGTTCAAAATCACGTAGTAAAGATTCTAATGCTACTCGACGTGTCATTACATCAACCATAATGAGCAAGAAAATAAAAAAAGATCATTTGATAAGCAAAAAAAGTAAGTCATTAAACATTAGTAGAATAACATTAAGTAAAGAATTAAAGAGGCGAGAACAAATAGAGGAACCTAACAATAATTCTCTTTGGGCATTCTCGGGTAGACTACCAGGCAAAGACAAGGTTGTTGTAGATGCACTAAAAACATTAATTGAAAATTTTTGGCATGACAACACAAGAGTATCGCCCAACCAAAGAGATGTTGTTAAAAGATGAATTGGGTCTAAAAATCATGAGCCACATGCAAAACACTATTTGGATATGACTCAAACTAAATTTTATGAAAGATTCCTTCAAAATTTTCCTCAAATAAAAATTTATCAAAGATTTTTTGAAATGGCAAAACCTTTTTTATATTAATATTAATCATGTATGCACCACGTGTTGTTGTAGGATGCATATTGAATTTTCCATGCATTATGATATTTTTCATCATATTTGTTCTACTTTGCACACTAACGATGTTTTGCAGGAATGTAATATACAAGCACCTCCTAAGTTGACAAGAGAATTTATTTCAAGTGTGATATGTAATAGACATGATGGTTTCATTTATTATAAGATGCCTTGTTTGGAAGGTTCTTGTGCTATATGTGGTGGTTTGCAACGTTTACCAAGATGCATACATTTGGAGAGCACACATGAAATTGGTATGAAACTAGTTTCTTTCAGAAAATACAAGACAATCACATATGGAGTTAAAGATGGAAAAGATTTGAAGAGATGTGAGCTAGTGAAAAATGATATATGTGTAGCTCAATTTATGAAAATATTTCAAGAGAAACTAGTTTATGAGTACATAATGCATACACATAGAGGTTGATGGTTAGATGAGTAATTCAAGCTATGTAAGGACACATTTCCTCTTGGCACCATTGTCTCTATCATTTATTTCGCTAAAAATTATACACTACAACCTCAAAATGAAGTGCAATCCATGTATTATCACTCTACACAAGTTTCTATTTTTGTACACATAGCATTCATGCATGCAGATGATAGCATAGAGGAGGATAGAAAGGTTGTAAGAGAGTATCACTTCTACATAAGTGATGATCATACTCATTCATCAGAGTTTGTACAAGGATTCTTTAAAGTTTTCTATGATAGTTTAAGGGAAAGGAACATACGATACTACCAACACTTAATATGGTTAGATAATTGCACCACACAATTCAAGAATGTAAGGATGTTTTATTGGTTGACAAGGATGCATGTGACAAGTGGTGTACAACAATTTTGGAATTTCACTGAGGCTGGACATGGTAAGGGAGAACACGATGGTGCAGGAGCATGTGTGAAAAGAGCCCTAGCCAGGGAATAATTGAAGTACGAAGGTGGTGCTGAGTTGGTAGATGCAGAAACAATTGTGTGATGGTGTAAGTCTACGATGAGTCCAGGTAATCTAGGTATGTCATTGGTTCATAGATATTTTTGGTTGATCACTGAATCTAACATTGAAAACTATCTAGATTGTTGTACAGTTGCAGGATCGAGTGACATGCACTCATTTATGAGTTCAAACTCAAGTTCACTGGTAATTTATATGAGACAGATGGTATGTTTTTGCTCTTCATGCATGTATTGTTTGTGGGAAGAATGTGAATCAGAAGAGTGGGTTGACAAATGGTCTTGTAGACCGTTGGTTCTCATTGATTCATATCATTTCCCAAAGCACTACAATTGAGCCAGATGGAGACATCAATGGATTTTGACCATGTATCCGACCTAGTGGATTCAGGTGATTTTTTGATAGTATGTTTCTTCCAATCAACAACACATACGGTTGATCTGTTTGATCCCGTGGGGTTGCGTGAGGCTCCTCTACCATGTATCCAACCTAGTGGATCACACCAGTAGGGTATGACTCTCGATGCTCTGGTGCTTTGGGATACATGACTGGGGTATGCCTAGCATAAACCTGCCCACCTAGATGTGCTCACGATGTCGGTTTGTGCACATGACAAATGGAATCAATTCTAACCAATCTTGCAACTTTTCCTTGCAAGCAACTGACAGTTTTTGGAGCAAGCAAAAAAATGCTACTAATTGAAAATGGCTCCAAGTCATCGAAAACCAAGATAGGACATTATAGAGGAGCCTCATGCAACCCCACAAGATCAAACAAATCAACCGTATGTGTCATGGATTGGAAGAAATAGTTCAAGTTTTGACAATTTTTTGGACTCGGGGCACTTGAGAGATTGCACCGGTAGGGTATGACTCTTGACATTCTGGTGCTTTGGGATGCATGATAGGGGCATGCATAACATAAACCTACCCACCTAGACATGCTTATGATGTCGGTTTTTGCACATGACGAACAAAATCAATTCTAGCCAATCTTACAACTTTTCCTTGCAAGCAATTGACGATTTTTGGAGCAGGCGAAAAAATGCTACTAATTGAAAATGGCTCCGAGTCGTCAAAAACCAAGATAGGCCATTGTAGAGGAGTCTCACATGACCCCACGGGATCAAACAGATCAACTGTATGTGTCGTAGATTGGAAGAAACAGTTTGTCAAATTTTGAAAATTTTTTGGACTTAGGGCACTTAAGAGATCGCATCAGGAGGGTATGACTCTCGACATTCTAGTGCTTTGTGATGCATGACATGGGCATGCCTAGCGTAAAATTTCCCACCTGGATGTGCTTGTGATGTTGGTTTATGCACATGACGAACATAATCAATTCTAGCCAATCTTGCAACTTTTCCTTGTAAGCAACTGATGGTTTTTGGAGCAGTCAAAAAATGCTACTAATTGAAAATGGATGTGATTCATTGAAAACCAAGATAAGCCATTGTAGAGGAGCCTCACGCAACCCCACGGGATCAAACAAATCGGCTGTATGTGTCGTGGATTGGAAGAAACAGTCCGTCAAATTTGACAATTTTTTGGACTTAGGGCACTTGAGAGATCGCACCGGTAGGGTATGACTCTCGATGTTCTGGTGCTTTGGGATGCATGACAGGGGCATGCCTAGAGTAAAATTTTCCACCCGGATGCACTCACAATGTCGGTTTGTGTACACAATGAACAAAATCAATTCTAGCCAATCTTGCAACTTTTCCTTGCAAGCAACTGATAGTTTTTGGAGCAGGCGAAAAAATGCTACTAATTGAAAATGGCTTTGAGCCATCAAAAACTGAGATAGGCCATTATAGAGGAGCCTCATGTGACCCCACGGGATCAAACAGATCAACCGTATGTGTCATTGATTGGAAGAAACAGTCCATCAAATTTTGACAATTTTTTGGACTCGGGGCACTTGAGAGATCACACCGGTAGGGTATGACTCTCAATGTTTTGGTGCTTTGGGATGCATGACAGGGTCATGTCTAGTGTAAACTTGCCCACCCAAATGCACTCACGATGTTGGTTTGTGCACATGATGAATAAAATTTGACCATTGCGAGCGTGAGGGTGCTCTTGCACCAAACACATTGTTGTTTATATTCATATTGTCAATTTTTGTTGTTTATATTCATATTGTTAATTACATATACAAATATTCATTTAAATTTATAGAAGGGCAGCCACCAAATACAATGAATACACAATAATGAACTGAATACAAGGAGTTTTGTAGGGTTAATTCAACATTTTAGAAATTTTATCAAATCATATTCCACGATTGCAATGTTTAATATCATATATTTTTGTTGTTTAAATTCATATTGTTGATTACATATGCAAATATTCATTTAAATTAATAAAAGGACAACCACAAAATACAACGAATACAAAATAATGAACTCATTACACATTTATTGGATCAAATATCGATATTTATATATATAAAAAGGCATGTCTGCCAAGTCAATACAAGTATTACAAAAATGTGGCATATGCCATGTCCAAATCGATATACAATAAAAATGTAGAATGTATCTACATGTATTAGTCATTCTATGACCAAAACTAACACTATATGATCCTAAACTTGTGGTGGATCATCAAATCAAGCCTCTTCGGTGCAGTACGCAGCTCTGTAGATGGCTGCAAAACCACAATTCAAAAGCCAAGTTAGAATTCTTTTGTAGAAAATAGATCACAATTAACAACATAACTATGCATTTAACTTTAATTCCTTTGCAATTGAAATGTAGATTACCTCATCGGTTGATCCAGGAGCTAATGTCTTCGCTCTCTTCTCCTTTTCACTCTTAGGAGTTTTCTTGAAGACATACTTAAATGGATCCATGTTATGGCCATACCGCGAAGGAGTCTATTGTAGATTAAATGTAAAATTAATACAATGTACTAACATAAATATATCAAAAACACTTAAAAGCTATAATATAGAGAACAATGATGTACCCATGCCTCAGATGCTTCTCCAATGGACTGAGGATGGCTCACCATCGATGTAGAAACTATCACTATTACCTATACAAAAAATGTACAAAGATTAAATACAATTAATATAATGATAAGTATTGAAGGTTGAAAATAATTAATTTTACATATCAAACAAAAGTGTACCGGATCCTGAGATGCTTCTCCAGTGCAAGGAGGAGGGTTCGCCATTGACGAAATAGGTATGAATATTTCCTGTATGAAAAAATTATAAGATTATAATATATCACAAGTTCATAGGTACGCGTGCATATAATTATGAAATCAAGAAAATAAAGTAGAGATACATATCTCCGCCCTCTCTTAATCCGCGGGTGAATCAGGTGCATTCAACATATCCACAAAGCTTAATGGCCGTTGTACATGTAAAATGGAAAAAAAACACTAATCAATCAACAAACCCCAACTAATACTTGATTTCAACATTTTCAAACAATTGTACAACTAAAAATGTGTTCAATTACCTTCTTCACATGTTTTGGCATCCTCGAGGAATTCTTTTTCTTAGGATGAGCCTTAGACGCAGAAGGGGTACCCTAGAAACACAAAATTAACATGAAATATTAGTACAGATAATAAATTAAACATAATTTTAAAAATCTAAAATGAAATGACTTGCATATTCCATCAAAACAATACATAAAAAGAGTTGTACAAAATATGATACTGTATAGCCTTGTAGGCCAAAATCGATTGCTGAGAGAGTGATGTCATCAATCTGGGATATTTTGTCCCCTGTCAACACCTACAAACCAGAAATTGGACCAAGCATTAAAGATAGTTGTGTGTGTGAAAAGTGAACCTGTATCTGTAAGCACAACACTTCAATCAAGTCATTACATGCATAGTTAGTCAGATATAATCATGAATATGAAAACCATAACAAATCGACCCATTGCCTTCTAAAATATGCCAGTATAAGATTGCTCTCAGATTATAAGCAATACCAGTGACTAGACAACATCAAGATGAAGGATTTTATCTATATGAACATGATGAATGCTAGATGGATGTAATGTTAATCTAACAATATTTTTGCAATATTAAACTAAATGATTTAATCAATATGAAACAATTAATATGCAATATATCAATGAAATCCTAGAGAAAAAACAATATAATAACGATGTATTCTCCAGCCTCCCTTTGAATGAGATGAGAGCCTGAATTTATAGAAAATTCAGAAAGAAACCAACGGCTGAGATCAAATGATGATGAGCGGTCAAGATTTTCCAAGAGGAAGCACAATCCAGGTGAATTGATGTGATTGGATGCTTTTATCAATTTTAAAGGAAGTTGAACTAAAATTAAGATAAAATCAAGAAAAACTAATTTATTCTCTATTTCATTCAATTTTGATATTCAATTGTTTTAATTACTTTCTTTGAGATTATTCATCAATTTTTAATTTGTTTTTCAAGATTGTTTCCAATTGATTTATTTTCTCAATTAATTCCTTTTTTGGTCAATCAATTCCTTTTTTTGATTTATTTCCATTTTTGAAGATTTGTGCTCAATTGATATATTTAATTTAAATTGATTCCTCTTTTTGATGATTTAATGGCAAATTGATTTATTTTAATTAAATATGCTAGGATATTTAATAAAATAAATAAGATAATTGTTTAAAATGATTTACTTGGAATGATCAATTAATTAAATAAATATGTAATTAATATTGAGTGATTGATTTTGCCATGTGACATTTGATGATTTTAGAAATTAATTATGTGCTCAAGATTGATTTAATTGCCTTTGGTTAAGACCTTGGTGATGTTGTCGAGATTAGGGGCTCATGGTTTAGATGACCATTTTTAGGGTAGAACAATAGCTAGTATATCTTGTATTGTTTTGAATTCAAAGTGTACTATTCTATTTAAACATGTTACAAAATTTATACCTCAGGCATCAAAGTTGCAGCTATGGTAGCTGGGGGAGGTGTATGGGATACCGCTGCTACATCCTGAAATGCATATTATTTGTCTCAATTTAAATCGATGTATAAATGAAAATTCATTTATGTAATTATAAATTTAAAGTGACTGATAAATAAAATGTTATGAATTCAAATCAACACACCTGTGTCTGTGGCTCATGGGAAAACACCATGTCCATCAACTCATCTGTCAGCGTGACATCCTTAACCGTGTGAGCTTGACATCTACAACTGCAAATCATGCACAGATGATATGAGTATCCATCTGCACTGGCTATATCATCTATCCCCGAGCATATCCCTGAACAACTGACACACATATGCTCGATGGGCTCTCTGTCGCCCTCTCCAATACAATAGGGTGTGCTAATCACATCCCATGCTGGATGATGGCACCAGTAAATCTTGTGGCTGCTTAAAGAGTCTGTAGCTCCATCAACTCTTTCAACTCTAATGGGACAACCTGATGCACCTTGGGTTTGGGTGCTAGGGGGGGGGACTCTCCGCGGCTAATCACCTATGGGCTCCAGGTCTATCTTGGGTAAAGCCACCACCTCTACCATGAAACTTGCTCATGTCAAAATAGTTTGGTCGCACATTGAGCACAAACTCACAATATATTTTTCTCAAAAAATATAATGGCGCCTCATAATTATTACAAGGTGGATCATCAAAGACCATCCACCACCTCTGCCAAAAAAGATTCTTCATCTGTGCATTGGTACACCAATGTATGGGAAACCTCTTTGCATTAAGAGGTAATGACTGACCAGTTTTGGGATCAACAAAAAGGGTACATATTTGTTGTTTAGAAATATTTTTGTTTTTTACTCCATCGTATGATAGCCCATTGGCATAGAATTGACGACACCTATCCCTGAAGCTTCCCCATTTGGTAATTTCTGTGGAAACAGCTATGGCACAACTAACTAATGTTTCTAGGCTAGTGGCAAGGAATTGATGATGGTCAAGTTTAGAAGTTTTCAATTTTACAATCAGTCTATTGATTTTAGATGTATTTTGTCCTAACTGATTAATTAATTCTTCCCGTGATTCAGCTTATGTATGCAGCTAACATCTCAAAACATAAGTACTCAATCGGAGAAATGATGATGAAAAAGAGACCACTTAGCTGAGAAATGATGAAGCTTCCAACTCTCATTCAAAAGATAAAGAGAGCATTGTTATTATACCAAAATCACTCAAAATGCAGAATGAAATGCAAAATGAGATGCAACCTAAACCTAGTCACTGGACTTTGAAAAGCTTAATTGTCATCATTGAGCATTTTACAATTATAGCAGGCAGATTAGAGTTCCTTTCTTTGCATGTGCAATAGTAATGATCTTGTCCGCAATGACCTTTTCTTCGTTCATATCCTTGGACAGATTTCGTAGGGACTTGGATTGCACAATAAAGAAATTCCCTCAAACTAGACAAAGAAATGATATGGACCTCCCTGTAGCATTCAAATAAGCGAAGTCGAGGTATGTGAGGCGATTCCACCTCGATGTGAAGGCTCTTATCACAGACACCCAGCTAATTTAGATGTTTCCAGATCATTGGAATCATTCCTACAAGCAGCAAACACGAAAATATTATGCCCCCAATCCTTGCTCTTCTTAGTCAAGATAGACTTCCTCGAGTTACTCAGAGGGATAATAATCAAAAACTAATATAAAAGACAACACACAAAGAAAATTTTCATTCATAGCTCAAACTATTTAGTGATTGTTTTCCGTTATGTTGTTTTGCTTGTTAACTCAGTGATATAACTCTTTAGTAGTCAGGAGACAGGTAATTGACTCGGAGTGGACAACTAGGTTTCACTAACGTAAGATTGACTTGGTTGACACTGCTTAGGACATGCAATGTGCTCTTATCGATTAACCTAAGACTATGACAATGATCGGTTTCAATCCATGAGGGTTCCAACGAACTAGGATGTCACAAAAGTGACTGAAATATGTACAAGCGAAAGAAAAGATGCATGAAAGCGGGAATGCCAATGTTGCGTTGATAGATGGAGCGCTTGAGTACAAGAGGTGTCTGTTTACCAGGTTTTCACCTGCTTGGCAGAGATTCATTTTTTTTTTTTACCAAGGTGCCTATTTACCAGGTTTTCACCAAGGCATTTTCTCTCTTTTTTCCTTATTTCTCTTTTCTTTTTCTTTTTTTTTTTTTGAATTTCTTCGAGACTTTTTATGATTTTTAGGATTTTTTCTGATATTTTAGGATTTTTTCAAATGTTTGCCCCTAGTGTCTAGCAAGGAAAAAGGGATTTTGAGTACATGAATGGATAAGAAAATGATGGTGGATGCTTTCAAGGACTATCCCACAACATTAATCCAAGCATAGGGTCTAGATATAGCAATATAAAGCAAAGATTTTAGTGATATAAAGCAAGGATTTTAGCGATGTAAAGCAAGGATATAGCGTAACGAAGCCATATGGTCCAAATAAGTGACCATGTCAAGAGGTTTGTGGAAAGCAATTTTTTTTGCATTTTGTCCATAGTGTTGATCAAGATCAAAGGATAGATTTGGATAGGGGACAAATAGGATAATCAAAATCAAAGGTGGTAATGAAGGATGTAAGTGAGCAATGGATAGGAGCTAAAGGGTGTGGAACAAGTGCAATATATAGGACATACAAAACCTGTAAAGATCCTTAACCTTGTCAAGATCAAAGGTGGAAAAGGATATGAATGTAGATAGAGCGAATGAGGGATAATGGAGGATGAAGGATAATGGAGGAAGAACGATAATAGATGGATGTACATGGATGGAACTTGCCCCCAGTTGAAAGTGAAAAAGGATAATGGATTATGCATGATGCCTGTTTGCCAGGTTTTCATCATGGTACTTGCCCAAGGCGCCACAAGAAGTGGTTTTCACACAAGGACGAATTTATTTCTCTTTACTTTTTTTTCTTCTTTTTTTTCACTTTTTCATCATTTTTTTTTCTTTCTTTTTTGGTAGATAATAGAGGCATGATAGGGGATGGAAGAAGGACCCCAACGTCTCACTGCTTTGGATGGTACCCTTAGAATATGAGTTGCAATAGACTATGGCTATGAAGGTATGCTCAAAGATGTTGGCAGGATAATGAAATGAAACTAGGCCAAGGATTTATGCAAAGGATTGGATAAGAGGGCTAGAAGGGTGAAAAAGAGGTGTTGGATAATGGATGGGATGTTGGAAGAATTGTGTATGGCTAGATGGAAATGTTGGAAGGATCAACATTGGCGTGCCTTGAGAGATGGTGGACATATGGAGGAGAAGTGAATCTTAGATTTTGAGATTTGGATGGAGGAAAGGTTATAGATTTTGGAGCATAAGAACCCAAAATGGATGAAGGAGGTGATGGAAGAATAGACTCAGAAGGTTTGGATGGAGGAACAACAATTTTGGATGCCAATTTTGATTTTTCTTTAGACTGTTGTGCTTCAAGCAGCTGCTTAGGGATCCACATGGTTTTTGATTTTTCATGCTTTTGTAGTTCCTTATAGCACATTGCTTGTACAAGTGCCTTAGGAACCCATATAAATTTTTACTTTTCTCCTTTCTTTGTGGGCCTTTGTGGCATTTTGTATTTTTCTTTTTCTTTTTGGATCATATTTTGCTTTGTTTTGACATGTTAGATGGGACATGTCGATACTTGAATACATGTGGATAGCTTGACTTATGACTTTTATGCTTGGAATCCAAATTGATTGGAGGGAGATGCGTGGATAGATATGAATGATATGTAGGTCTTATAGATGGATGGAAGGTACTCGAAGACATGTGCCTTTTTTGATCCCACATAAGGAATGGAGAGATATAGGGACCTAGAATGGATGGAAGCGATGATGGAGAAAGAATGTATTTGGATTTAACTAGAGAAATGTAGGATTTATGAGGGACACCAACATCTTGAGATTGAGCAATGTATCCATGATAATCAAGATTTTCTTTTATAGCAGGGGGTTCTAATATACCATCTTCATCAATACCTAACCCTTTTCTTTGTTCATGACGACCATTGGATAGAGTAGGAAGGGTGTTTGACTCTTCATTTTGAATAGGATCATTTGAAAAGGTGGAAGAGGCATCATGATCTTGCTTAGGAAGTGGATCAGGAATGGGATTTGAAAGGATTCTTTGCCCTTGAGATGGAAAGGGATCATCCTAGAAGAAATGGAAAGGTATAAGGGGATCATCATGGGATTCCAGGAGAATAGGATCTTTTTCAATCATTAAATGGGATTGAGGAGTTTGGGTGTCTTGATCTTGATTTATGGTAGGACTTATTTTTTATTTTCTAGATTATACTCTTGACATGGAGTCATTTCTAAGGAAGGGGTAGGATTTTTCATAGGCATAGGGGATTCTTGGAAGGTCTCCATATTTTGGCATGATGGGGAAGCATTTTGAGTGGGACTCTCTGGAGTGGGTATGTTTGGAATTGAAGTGTATGATGGCATAGGATCTGGGATTTTTAGATCTTTAGAGGAACTTGTATCAATATCGGCATTAACTTGGATTTCCATAGGAGATAGCCCTTGAAGGTCAACATGAGAAGTTTCATTGTTTGAAGGAGATTGTATGGATTGTTGCTGAGAAGTTTTAGGCGATGAAGGCATCATGGAAGGGATGGAGGATACATATGGAGCCTTGCTAGACATAGGTTCATGATTTTGATTATGCTTAGAAGTAGTTCCTTCTTTTTCTTTAGGCGAGTCATTAGGATCTTCAATTTCAATGACACCATCATCAAGGAGATCTTGAATCTTATGTTTTAATTCCATACACATTCAAGTCTTATGTTTGTTATGCCTATGATATGCACAATAACTACTCAAAACTACACATCCCCATGTGGTCTTTTTAGGCAATATGATAAGATTGTTCTTAAGAATATCTTCCAAAGCTGACTCAATAGATTGCCCCAAAGGTGTAAGCTGTCTATCTAGGGAATAGATGTCTTTTTGTCTTGATGAAGGTGTCTCATGAGCTTGTTTGAGATTTGGCTTTTGATTGTCAATTATTTGCTGGTATTTGATCGTCAAATCACATAATCGTTTTAGCACTTCTTGAAGTTTCTCACACTTGATATCATACATTTGTTGTTCAAATGGAGTCATTGATTTATTTTGTTGGATTTTCATGTCATATTTTTCTTCCTTTATATCTTGAAGCATTTGAGAATAGGTAGCCATGGGAATTGGAGCTAAGGTATCCAGGAGATTCTTAATTTTGTCAAAAAAATTAGAAGAGCTTTTGGTTTGAACAGGCATTTTTAACCGACAAGACCGAGAGTGAGATGTGTTGCAGAAGTCAAGATCAAATTGTAGCTAGTAGTTCATTTAACGTAGTGATTGAGAGAAGTAACTAAGATCTGGTCTGGTTTCACGAATGATCTATCCTGTGTAAGACGTTATCTAAGTTAATTTAGGTTTGATAAGATGTTGTTTGAACTAGCTTAAAGATGATCGACAAAATCGTGCAACACAACAGCAGAGGTACACTATCAAGGTTGTTTATGCTTAGGAGGATGATAACTAGTTTTAGGCTCATTGTAGACTGTTTTGGATAGGTTTGACTATTTTGGACTGGCAAAATCAGAGACTTGTACGATAGTATTTCTGAGACCGTATGATAGTATAACAATTTTAGGATGACAATAGTTCTGTTTCGTACGAGTTGCTGCCTAGTACCATACGACAAATGGGTAGGTCCCGGATGACAAGTGATTTTGTTCAGTTATGTTTCGTACGACATAGGATTTAGCTTAAACGACAAACTGTTTGGTTTTGTACGACACGAGATTGGACTTAGGAAGAAAATTTGGTATACTCATACGACATAGGATTTGGTGCAGGACGAAAATTTAGCAGACTCGTACGACCGTTCATAGAGCAGAGACTAAAAATTCTGAGTTTTTCAATGGCTAGGTATGATAGTTGAGTACAACCAATTCTGAGATGGACTGATTTTTGACTGGGATAGACCAGTTTGTGACATGGACAAAGTTTATCACTGAGTTGTTTGATATTGTTTCATATGTTTTCTCCGGTTTTTAGTATTCCAGTTTTAGTTTGACAGATGAAAACACAGAAAACATGCAGTATGAATAGTAACTCCAATCACAACATGCAAACCCTATGGAAGTTGGCTAAAGAAGAAAACCTTTTCTTGCTGACTTAGGTACACACCCAATAGCTAATCAGAATATGACCGCTAAGTCTCACGCAATGGATTCTCAACATCATATTAGCCGACTCCAAATGCTAATGGGGGCACAATATGGCAAGTGTCTTGGGAGAGTTACTATCTCTCTTGCACAAAGATTATCAACCTTTCGGAGGTGAATCGGGTAGCTTCTAATCTTATATTTCTTAGTCAGGAATTCCGTTTGAAATTACCCCTTGAAGTCATGCAAACATGCTTGAGGCCTATAGCCTGACAAGATACAGAAACAAGTTGTAGTCACGTAAACGTGATTGAGACTGCGAGGCCCTACAAAATGCTCGATATGAGAGATCTCAAAGAGAAAACTCAAATAATCTCATCCTTTGAGACTTTAATCACCAGAGGCCTATTTATTATAGTGAGTTGGAATGCTTAGGTCCACTTGTACTCACTTGGGTCATTCTCACAGGGTGATTACTTTTTCCCACTGTGACAGGCCCGCTAAAGGTACACAAATCTCAAAACTTAGAAAAAAGCTTCGAGGGTCTATAATTTTGATTGTTTGTAAAAGACAAGAACATACTCTCCTACCTCTCAGATTTTTTTGAAAACACAAAAGACAGATTTGTTCATTAACCAGATAGCAAGTTAGGTGCCTAAAAAAATGAATTTAAAGAATACACGATGTTTGGTTGGTTCTCTTTAGGCAACCTGCAAAAACACCGCATTAGTAGTCATGTTGTTTTCATTCTTTGACAAGTGTACGTTTGATTGATAAATTCTTTGACAAGCGTTCTGCAAGAAATTGGTTAGGCTGTGAAAATATCAGGCAAACAGAAGATAATTCATGGTTAGCGTCAATATCATCAAAATTTAATTCAAGAAAAACCCTGAAAAGTAATTTATTTTTCAAAAAAAGAATCATAATCTAACTCCTCCAACCTGCAAGAAATTGTTAGAAACCTGCAAGAAGAAAATTTTAGTGAAATATCAAATCTCTTGGTGAGCTTACACAAGCCTAATTTCAAATCTTGGTTACAAATTTTTCACTCTTGATGCTGAAATGCCCTAAAATTTGACTAAGTCTGAAATTTGGAGGAGCCTCCAAAAACTAGATTTTGCATTATAACTCCTGGAGGTCCAAAACCCCTCTCAAACATCCTAACAATATATATGGAATATAACTTAAAGTATAAGAAAGAGGGAAGAGAAGAGGAAATATCACTTGTACTTAAATGTTATATTCCATATATATTGACCTTCCACAAGCCTTATTTTAAGAAAAATCCTAAACAAAAACTCTCTGTTTTTCACACGACAAAACAATAACTCGTACAAGTATTCTCACCTGACCATACGACAATTCTCACCGAACCGAATGAGTAAAAACAGAAAGAAAATGACAAATTAGTTACTCGTATGACAAATGATTTCTTCTCGTACAACAGACGATTTCTACTCGTACGATAGAGGATTTCTTCTCGCATGACAGAGGATTTCTACTCGTACGATAGAGGATTTCTTCTTGCACGACAGAGGATTTCTGCTCATATGACACATGCAGTTTGTCATTTTAGCCAGTGAGAAATGTCGTACGAGATGATGCAAAGGTTGTACAGCCAAAAATCTAAAAAGTCAAAAAACCTGAAAAAAATAACAAAAATAAAAAGTCAGCCTTTGGAGGCCGAAAAATGTAGTCTTCTGCCCCATGGTGGGTGCCAAAAATGTGTGTGTGAAAAGTGAAGATGTATCTATAAGCACGACACTTCAATCAAGTCATTACATGCATGGTTAGTCAGATATAATCATGAATATGAAAACAATAACAAATCGACCCATTGCCTTCTAAAAGATGCGAGTATAAGATTTCTCTCAGATTATAAGCAATACCAGTGACTAGACAACATCAAGATGAAGGATTTTATCTATATGAACATGATGAATGCTAGATGGATGTAATGTTAATCTAACAATATTTTTGCAATATTAAACTAAATGATTTAATCAATATGAAACAATTAATATGCAATATATCAATGAAATCCTAGAGAAAAAATAGTATAATAATGATGTATTCTCCAGCCTCCCTTTGAATGAGATGAGAGCCTGAATTTATAGAAAATTCAGAAAGAAACCAATGGTTGAGATGAAATGATGATGAGCGGTCAAGATTTTCCAAGAGGAAGCACAATCCAAGTGAATTGATGTGATTGGATGCTTTTATCAGTTTTAAAGGAAGTTGAACTAAAAATAAGATAAAATAAAGAAAAATTGATTTATTCTCTATTTCATTCAATTTTGATATTCAATTGTTTTAATTGCTTTCTTTGAGATTATTCATCAATTTTTAATTTGTTTTTCAAGATTGTTTCCAATTGATTTCTTTTCTCAATTAATTCCTTTTTTGGTCAATCAATTCCTTTTTTTTTTCTTTATTTCCATTTTTGAAGATTTGTCCTCAATTGATTTATTTAATTTAAATGAATTCCTCTTTTCAATGATTTAATGGAAAATTGATTTATTCTAATTAAATATGCTAGGATATTTAATAAAATAAATAAGATAATTGTTTAAAATGATTTACTTGGAATGATCAATTAATTAAATAAATATTTAATTAATATTGAGTGATTGATTTTGCCATGTGTCATTACATGCATGGTTAGACATATATAAATAATGAATAATAAACCATAACAAATCGACCCATTGC
>NW_026730203.1:0-20000 GCF_030272615.1 Cryptomeria japonica
ATTTCTTAGCAGTGTGTATTAATTAAGGTCTTGATTTTGTCATAGAACCAATTGGGGATAATAGTTTAATTACTTGCATACTTTGAGATGGCACCTAAGAGGGAATTTTCAGGGAAAGTTAATTACCAGGAAAGGGCCATTTGTGATGATTTTTTTGAGCAGTTGAAATTGTCAACTAATCAGGCATCAAAGGTGAAAGAATTAGTGCCAAGAGCTCCTCATTTGAAAATAGGAAGGGGGGTTATATGATAAGGGCAACTGGCTGAGAAATCCATAGGTTGGGTTGTCTAGTTGGGGTTGTTCAAAGTTGGATTTGGCATGATAAACTCCCCAGCCCCACAGAATAGTATCTGGGAGTTAGATGTTGGAAAATTGGTAGTTCCAGGAGTATTCATGGATATGGATCTCCTAACTTAGATCGCACATAATTATGATCCAGTCACAAGGAGCATTAGGGATATAAATGGGAAAGCCCTCACTAAAATCAATAATGAGGAATTCAGAAGTGCTTTTGGGCTTAATGAGTTTACCAATTTTCTGGAACCCATTAACTTCAAATCATTAGCTCAAATATACAGTGCACAGAGGAACCACCTTAGAAATGGGCCTCTTAAGGAAATTTTTGTGAAGATAGGTGAGTTAAAAGTTGTAGGACCCAACACTAAAGAGCCCTTCTCATTGAGTCTATTCACCCTTAGGGCTAAGGGAGTGTATTGGTAACTCTGCCAAATTTTGGGAGAGGATGCTGAGGCAAATATGCCTAATCATTACATGCTAATGATTGCTTAGATTTTGAATCCTTCTCTTGAAGTAACCTTTGATTATGCTTCTTTTATTACTGATGCTATCCATGGAGGGTTGATAGGAATAAAGAATGGAAAGGTTGATAGGCCTTTCAGATGGTATTCACTCCTCATGCATCTATTTTTGTTCAAAGGCAGTGATTATTTTGCAAGTGGAATGGACCTTGTAAAAGAGAAGGATGGAGAAAAGATGCCAGTGCAACTATGGAGTACAGTTCTGTCATGGGACAGGGATGATGCCAGTTTCTTGAAATTTGATAAACATTTTGCATCAAAGATTAGGACTCTCCTCTGCTCAGAAAACCCAAGAATCCCCAAGGTTCTTTTGGAATTTATTAGACCAAAGGAATTTGCAGAAAGTATAAAAATTGTTCATAATTGGGGTGATATTTACTTATACCCTGTTTCCATAGTCTTCAGAGTATTTGGTTTCAGAGGCACTCCCCTTTTATTGCCCTATCATGTCCCTCTCAAAGTGGGAACTGGAAAAATCCTCATACAAATTGGTAGCGTGCAAGAAGAAGAGCTAACAGGCAGGGGTAAAGGGACTATTTTCCCTATGGTTACTATAGCCCACCAAATTGTAATAACCAAGGGAGGTTGGAATTGTTTTGAGGATTTTCTCAAACCTTATCATTTGTCAACTGTAGTGTCCAGGTGTGCCAATCCTGAAGATTTCTTTAATGGCATGTTTAGAAAGAGAGCAGTGTGCAGAGGAAGACCCCATCAGTTCCAATTTCCTGAAGACCTCATTAGAAATGAGTTTGATCTAGATGAGCAGGAGCTAAGGAAGGAAAAATGGGTGGCTTATAAAAAGGCCTTACATTTTGTACATCAATTTGATACCAGCTATAACCCATTGTCTAGCTTTTTCCCTTTTGAGGAGAAAATAAAATTTTTGATTCTTTGCTTTGAGGATGTAATGCAGACTCTGAAAGAAAAGAGGGAGGTTGTGATAAAAAACAACCCTGAAAAGGCAAGAATGGTTCTAAATAGGGCTGACCCTACTAGAGCAATCCCTCCTAGTGACTATACATTGCACAAGAAGTCTAATTATAGTGTGCTGATGCCTACAACAGGGGAGTGCTCTACCTCCAAAGGAAAGAGGAAGATACAAGATGTCATTGACATCCAAGAGAGACCAAAGAAGCAGATAGTAGGAAAAGAGATACAATCTAATACACCCTTGTACTCTACATCCCAATCCCCTATTCATATAGGAGATGAATAGGCAGTGGTTGAGAAACTGATACAGTTAGGTAGCTTGGGAGAAATAGCTTACCCATATGATGAAGTGGAGGAAGGAATGCTAGAAGAGACCCCTGCTGCTGAGATGAACATCACTACCAATGAGTTTAAGGGCCAAGAGTGGGATCCTGAGATCAAGCAGGCTAGTGATGACTTGGCTGACAATAACTTTGTTACATCATGATTATTCATGCAATTTGTATGGAAGCAAAATATTGACAAATACAATGCAAGATATGAGAAGAGAAAAGGTGAGCAGCCTCACAAAGATCCAGCTCTGGTGGAGGAGGAAATAAAGAAAGAAATGATGGATGAGTTTAAAACCATCACTCCTGAGCAAGGAAGAGATATGGTGGCACAAGCTAGAGTACTCATTCTCCTTGAGTGGGACATAGCAGATGCCTTGGTATTGGAGGTAGTGAGGAAAGAAACTAAACTCATGGAGGGAATCAATTTTAGAAAAGACAATGCTGCATTGGTCATGTGGTACCTCAAAAGAGATGAAAATAAGAGAAATAAGGACACCCCAGGGTCAAGTTACCTTGGCGGAATGATAGTAAAAAGAGTGCAAAACATAGGGGTGGTGGAAGCTGATAGCACTATGCTAGAAACTACAAAATTTAGTGTTGCAGTAGCAAAAAGGGAAGCTAAGGAAAAAGAAGATCTCCAAGTCAAGTTGGAGACAATTTTGAAGGCTTACAACAATGCTAAGGAAGAGGTAAGAGGTAAAGATAGCATCATTGCTAAGCTACAAAGCAAACTAACAGGAAAATACCATCAAGGTGAGTCTTCAACATGGATGATCTTCTCTTCTCCTACAAAACCTCCACCTACCAGCCCCATCATTGAGTTCCCACCATCTCCAGTACCTTCTAGCTCCCAAATGATTGAGATTACTCCCCAAGAATTAGAGAATTTAAAACAATCTCAGGCCTTGTATGCAAAGAAGTATGAAGAAAGAGTAAGGGCTATTGTCTCCAATTTTACAGATACCATGAGTGCCTCACTATTATATAACAAAATAAGCAATATTTTGGATATGTGGAATGAGCTTAATGGAGATAAGGCCATTTTGACACCTATTTTTGACAAGTGGAATCCTAGAGAGCAGGACTTGGATCTCATTTGTGTATCTTATGATGAAGTAGGGGTCGATCCTATCATCAAATCCACTTGTGATACCAGCAAAGATCTAGTAAAACTGGCAGAAGGGATAGACAATGCTGACATGAAGATCAACTTGTACAAGAAAGAGTACACTAATCAGGTTTTTGAATTGCTCCCAGGAATTTTTGTTAGCCTAGATCAACTGAAGGACAAACAAGTATGGCTTAAGGAATTAGAGGCCAAACTCTCAGCCAAAATAAAAGGAATTGTTGATTTAGATGATGCTCCCTTTTTTGTTGTAACAATTCAGGAGATAGAGAAAATCAAATCTCATTATGGTTTTCTCAATTCAGAGGTTAGCAAGATGAGAAATTCTTGGAAGAGGTTAACCAAGGCAAAGGCAAAAGTGATTAACTTCATGTGGCCAACTGATGATCTGTACAATGACTGGACAAGAAAATATGCCATCTAGGATGTAGAGCAGTTAGAGGGCACTCTTGAATAGTTAGAAGAGGTTGTAACCAGACTGCAAGTAGAAGAAGCTGCAGAGGTAGAAAAGGACTTGTAACCGTATTTGTAAAAGATTTTGTAACTTCTTCTTGTAAAGAAATGATTGTAACAAATTCTCCTCAGAAAGTTCAAAGCTATGTGCATCCATATTGTTATAAATGGATACTAGGACTAGTGAAAAGGAGGATCGCAAAGAATTGTAAGAAAACGCTGCAGAAATTTATCTGAGCTTTTCTAAGCTTAATGGAGAATATTTGAAAGTTTTTGTAATGCTTTCTTGAAGATAACATCAATATATAGACCATCGGTTTTGAGTAAAAACTTTGTGTCATCTTCAAATGTGTTTGCAATTGTTTACTGTTTCATTCTGAATAATCCAGGGTTATTTTGTTTGAATAGGGGTTGTAAGGCAACTTTCAGTAGATGTGCTTGTTAGCTTTTCTCTTCCGGGGGGAAATTAAATATGCGGGGATCACTTCTACCAATAAATTCCTTGTGAGATGTTTAATCTTGATGAGCATAGTTTAATTTGGTGTGCATAAATTCTTATTTGTGTAAGGCATATATAGCGATCTACAGAAAACCGACAAATGGGATATGTATAGATATTTGACTATGGGAGTATTGTTTGAACTTAGATGACTCTGTGACCCTAGATAAGGCACTGGTACAGATCGAGGTTGTCTATTACATGTTTTGTAGGTCAAATACTGAATATGAGTAGAGTTTTCATTCCTTTGTTTCACTAAGTTTAAAGGTGATTAGATCCATTGGTTTTCTGGACCGGTTTGTTGTGGATTTATCTTTTAAAGTGTGAACTTAGTTCACAAAGGTATACCCACCTGGATTTTGAGTAGGCCCGAAGTGTAGAAGGTTAAATCAAACCTTGTCATATGTTTTCCTAAGAGTTTCATTCTCTTTAATATCTCTTCTGCACAGAGTTATCATATTTTTATAAGAATATTGAAGTGAATCAGATTTTGAAGACAACAACAACCACTAGACTTATAGAATCCACAGGAGGCTATTAAACCATGTCCTGAATCTCTGTGAGGGACACTAGCCCACTGCCAACAATCCCCCTCCCAGCATCATTTTTCATGGCTTGCGTGATTCAGACTTGTGACCAAGCTCTAATACCACTTGCTACAAGCTAGGGTTGTCGTTGCACCAAAAGATCGACCTATCAATGCCCGATACAACCACTAGACTTATATAATCCATAGGAGGCTATTAAACCATGTTGCAAATCTCCATGAAGGATGTTGGCCCACTGCCAACACTTTCAGTATCTTATTTTCAGATATGTGAGTTTTTGTAATTTCAGTTCATATATGCTTCATTGTTTTTCTCCTAGTCTAGTTGATCAATCACACCCTGTTTTTCACATCTTCTCTTCATATACAACAAGAGTAATAGAAACCCTAAGATATAATCATTATCTCTCTCTTTCTCATAAGAAGTAGTCAAAGTGAGCTATCTCCCTAGGCTCTTTCATATTTCGAATGTGTTGGCAAAAGTGGGATTAGGTCCTAGTCACCCGGTCTCGCTTTTTCCCTTCCACATTTTGGTAAATCTGATGTGAATCCAATCTTATTTAATTCTGATTTATGTTCTCAGATATAAGTGTTGTTGCTATTTCAAATTTGAATTTACATTTACAAGTTTCAAGTCCTTGGAAATTTAAAAAAATTAGACGTCAATTTTGTTAGAACCCTAATTTTTCAATTCAAAATTGAACTTGTGGATAGCTTAATTTGGATCATTGATTTCAGATCTGATTTAGGAACACATTTCACTAATAAATTTTATTTTCTAAATCAACATTTAGAGTTCTTGCATTGGTTAAAATTGAACATTTCCTTCGATTTTGCATATGTTATCATTTGAAAGAGGAAAATTGTTGTCATGATGCATTCATTTCATAAATGTGATGAGGGGTTAGCTTCCCTTTCTTCAATTTTTCCCCCTCTTAAAGAACCTCCTCCTATCTATGACAACATTTCAGTTCATAAAAGAGTTGTTACCAACCCCTTCAAAACTCTCCCATCCTCTAAGGATGAATATTTGAAGAGTGATCTTGACAATTCTCCTAAAATGTGCCCTTCCCATCTAGCTATCTTAGAGAAAGAGGATGATATGATAAACACTTTTCTTAGTGTTACTTTACCTTCTTTAAATGATGCCTCTCTAAGTGAAATGGTATTTATGGACATTGACTTATCTTCTCCTAAATTTGGTCTTAGCAATGGGGGCATGTTAGTACAACAAGAGGTTATGATCACTTCTTTCAAAGATTTCCTTCCTAAGCATGAATCTTTGGAGAAAGATGTTCATCTTCCTCCTAAATAATACTCCCCTCACGAGGATCATTTTGTGCAAGAAGATGGTATTGTCCCTACTTTTCCTAGTGATGACATTTCCTCTTTTGACTTCAAAAAAATTCTCACTAGAGATGATGCATTAATGAGAAATGCTTCTCCTTTCCCTGAAGCTTGTCTTACCCATAAAGATGCCTTAGAAAAAGAAGATGAAATCATAATGAATTTCCTTAATTGTCTCTCCCCTTAACATCCTAGTGCACACATTTTGAGCAAGATGATTATTTAAACACATGTAGTGATTCTCTCCATCCTAAGGATGAAGAATTAATGAACAATGTTATCCTTGTTGGCATTGCATGAAGATTGCATTGATGAACTATAGTGTTGTCATTCATGTCAATTGTAACTAGTAATAGTGTTGTATTGCAATCAGTAGTGATGCAATAATGCAACAGGTAGTTGAGAAGTGAAGGAAACTGGTATTACTATTGAAGAAGAGGGATCAATTAGTAGCCCTAACCTATTGATATGTCGAACCCTAACCGATGGATCTTGGTGAATCGGTTATGTTGGTCTATGATTGAATGGTGATTGGAGATGATTATGCCATGTATGCATGATGCACATGATGAGTTTCAAAGTGGTTTCACGTGTAGAGATATCTGTTTTATCTTGGGAATGAGTGAGTGCATAGCATGAAGTGGGAACTACGTGATGAGTTACAAGATCTAATGTGCAGTGATCTAGGACCGGTCGAGGTTGTTTAGAACATTGTGTAGATGATTACTATGTAATCCAATGGTTATGTTTGAACCAATTTGTTTGTAATCTCTATGTGATCTTAGGTTTTGTGATGTGTTACCGACCTATTGTTTTGCATATAAGGTTGATGAGTTGTTTTGTAGTAGTGTTGAAAATTTTGGTTAAGTGTGTTAGTGTGATTGATTGGTGAACCAAAAGGAGTATCGTAGAATGTGTGAAGGTATATGGGAGCATAAAAAGGAACTGATCAAGTAGAGTTGTGCTATTACCAGATCAGAAAAAACCCTGTTGTTCCCTAACAATTACAATAGTTAAATCCCTTAAAGGGGTAAGATTTAAAAGGCTTGGTGTTTTCTAAATCCTCTAACCAGGTGATCAGTTATCTTGGATTTTAAATCCTCTATCGAGATTAATCCTAATAGGGTATTTCCTTTAACAGGGTATTGTAGTCAATCTGTTAACCGAGTGGTCCTTAACCAAATCTGTTCCTAACATGACATTTTTGTAAAGCTTCTAACAAGGCTTGAATCATAACATGACGAAATTCATAAGAGTTCAAGATAGTTGTGGGTATTCATCCGCACCATTGTTTTTCCCATTTGGGTTTCCACATAAAAAATCATTGTATCAAGTGGTGAATGGTTTTTGTGGTTATGTTTTGATATGGTTAATCTATTTAACTGGTAAAGCCACTTAGATGTGTTAAGATGACAGGAAGTGATCTAAAATGTGCTTTTACTAATGTTAGTAAAGTGGTTTGATGTTTTGGTTAAGTGGTTTGTGAGTTTTAGATCTGTTACACTATTATATTGGTATTCTAGTCGACCGGTAATCTTGACAATGTAGTTGCAGTTTCTAGTACAGTGTTTAAACTAGTTAGTTCAGTGATTGATTTATGAGTCGGGTTTGAGTTTGGTGAAAGTTTTCTTTTGTTTTCTATCTACTGATTCACCCCCCCCTTCTCAGTAGTTGACCAGATCATTATTGATTTATCATATCATCAATTGGTATAAGAGTATTTCAGGAACTCTAGTGTCTAAGCTTAACAGCTTGAGGTAAAGATCTAGAAGAACATGATGAAGAAAGATGGTTCGGAGTTCAATAGGGAAAAATATGTAATTTGGAGTGATAGGATGAAGATCTATATCAAAATCTTAGGAATTCAGTATTGGGAACATGTTGTTACCATATATAGCTTGCCTAGTGGGATTATGTGAGATGATCAAATGAAGGAGCAACATGAGAATAATCAAGCATTGGAGGCCATTATCAGTTCCTTGTCCGATTCAAAGTATGTTGATGTCCATGGTTTGGAGAATTCTTATAAAGTGTGGAAGAAACTTGAGGATATCTATAGCACTGATGAGCATGTGAAGATTGCTAAAGAGGAGAACCTGAGAGGTAAATTTGATGACATGCGGATAGTTGAAGGTGAGAATATTCAACAATATGGTCAAAGGATCAAGGATATAGTCATTGAGATCAAAAGTGTTGGTGGTAAAGTGGAGGATACCATAGTGGTTAGCAAGGTGTTGAGAACCCTTCTACCAGTCTACTCTATTTGAGTTGCAGTCATTCATGAACTCAAGTCTATTGATAAAACAAAGGTAACTCTTGACTCCATCAAAGGTAAAGTAACTGCATTTGAATTAAATGGTTATGATGGAAGTGTTTAGAAATCAGAATATACATTTAGAGCTTCAGTTTCTAACCCACTCGTAAGGAAAAGCAGAGAAGCTAGTCATAGTCATGAGTCTATATCCAGTAGAGAAGTTAATGATGAAGACAGATTGATTGAGTTTGAAGCATTGTTGGCCAAGTGGTTACGTAGAGGTACTAGTAAGTACAGAGGAAAATTACCTTTGAAGTGTTCTATATGTAATCTGATTGGACATATTGCAGCTAACTATCCAAATGGAGACAATGAGCATAAACGTGAGAAGTATAAGAAGTACAAAGGTAAAGGTAAAAGAGGTTGCCTCATTGCAGTCAATGGAGGAATCATAGATGAGAAATTTGAGGGAGATGCAAATGAGGACATTTTCTTTGTTTCCATTAAAGAGGAGACATCATATCAAAAGGCATTAGTCTCTCGCATGGATAGTTCTGATGATTGGATTATAGACAATGGTTGTTCACACCACATGACCGGTGACCAGAGTAAGTTTCTTACTTTGAAGGAATTTAATGGAGGTGTTATGAGATTTGGAAATGACTCACCCTGCATGGTAAAAGAAAAGGGAACCATATCTCTTAGTGGAAAGAGTAGTGTAGATAATGTCAACTGAGTTGAAGGATTGAAACACAATCTTTTGAGTGTTGCTCAACTCCATGACAAAGGTTATCCACCTGAATTCAAGAATGGAATGTGAAAAATCTATGGAAGAAAAGGTGAACTGATTGCAACCGACAAGCAGAAAAAAGGTAACTTGTTTCACCTAAATTCTAGAGTCAATAGCTGCTTAATTGCAAAATTAGAAGATAGTTGGCTTTAGCATCAAATATTTTATCATGTAAATTTTGATAACATTGTAAAAGCCAGTAAGTCCAAATCAGTAAGACGTTTGGCTCAGTTGGACAACTGGTGAATTATATGTGTAAGGAATATCAGTTAGGGAAGATGACATCCTCAACCTTTAAGAGAAAATATTTCTCAGCAGAACATTTTCTAGATTTGGTTCATATAGACCTCTATGGACCAATAAGGACTAGGAGTATTCAAGGTGATCAATATTTTATTATCTTCACTAATGATTGCTCAAGAATTATGTGGGTCACTTTCTTGAAGAACAAAATAGAAGATTTTAGCAAGTTTAAGGCATTCAAAGCCTTAGCTAAAAAGGAAAGTGGAAAGAAGATAAAGTATTTAAGAACTAATCAAGGTGGTGAATTTACTTCAGAGGAATTTACTAGATACTGTGAAGATAATGGAATTAAGAGGCATCTTTCTGCACCTAGGAAATCACAATAGAATGGTATTGTAGAGAGGAACAACCAGTTGGTTTTTGAAGCTACAAGAACTATGCTAATACAAGGAGGTGTAGCTAAAACTTTCTAGAGAGAAGCTATCAGCACAACTGTCTACATAATGAGCTAGATATTGGTTAAAAGAGGTAAGGATAAAAATCCTTATGAATACTAGTATGGTAGATCACCTAATGTTAGTTACTTTAAGATTTTTGGCAGTAAATTTTTTATCAAGGGAGGTGACTACGTTGGTAAGTTTAATGCTAAGACTGATGAAGGCATATTTCTTGGTTACTCCACCAAGAGAAAAGCCTACAAATGTTACAACAACTAGACAAAGAAGATCATTGAAAGTGATAATGTCCAAGTGGATGAGTCTCCTAAAGATTCAGGAGAAACTAGTGAGGAGAAGAAGGAAGATGAACCTTACATTCTAATTTTGGAACTAGAATCGGTGAAGCTAGAAGTTGGTGAAATGAATGTTGCAACACTAGTTCAACTAGAATAGGTAGATTCTGCAGAAGATGAAGATAGTGAGGAAGAAGAACCTGAAGATCATGATCATATTATTCCAACGTATGTTAGAGTCAATCATAATCCTGATTAGATTATTGGAGATAAAGATGTCGGTGTGTTAACCAGAAGAAGAATAAGAGAGAACTCTTGTGTGATCTCCACTATTGAGCCTAGAATAACAAAAGAAGATTTTGGAGATGATCACTGGATCAAGGCTATCAAAGAAGATCTTGACCAGATTGAGAAGAATAATACATGGAACCTAGTACCCAGACCAGTGACTAAAAATATAATAGGTACTAAATGGGTATTCAGAAATAAACTGAATGAAGATGGAGTAGTAGTCACAAATAAAGATAGATTGGTATGCAAAGGATATGCACAAGAAGACGGAGAAGACTATGGCAAGACATTAGCACCAGTTTCTAGATTGGAAGGTTTTAGGACTCTACTTGCATTTGCAGCATATAGAGGATTCAAAGTATATCAGATGGATGTGAAGTCAACATTTCTAAATGGAATACTGGAAGAGGAATTCTAGAATGAACAATGAGATGGTTATGCTTTGGCTGAAGAAAAGGATATGGTGTGCAAACTACATAAGGCACTGTATGGTTTGAAGAAAGCACCAAGGGCATGGTATGAAAGACTACATTCTCACTTGGTGAAGATAGGTTTTTAGAGAGCCAATGAAGACAACAATATATATCTCAAGACTAAAGGAGATAAGATACTAGTTAGTGAGGTATTTGTGGATAATATAATTTTTGGAGGCAATGATGACATGTGTGATGAATTTTCAAATGAGATGAAAAGTGAATTTGAGATGTCGTTGGTAGGAGAGATAAAAATTCTTTATAGTATTGCAAATTCAATAGATGAAGAATGGCATTTTTATCACAGAGTCCAAATGTGTGAAAGAGATATTGAAGACATTCAGAATGGGAGACAGTAAACCAGTTGGAACACCAATGGTTACAGGCTAAAAACTATCTAAGGAGGATGATGCTACATCCATGGATGAAAAGGAGTACAGGTCTATGATAGGGAAACTACATTATGTTGTTCACAACAATCTAGATATTGCTCACATAGTTGGATTAGTTTCAAGATTTTAGAGGAACTTGAAGGAGACACACAAGGTAGCAACTAAAAGGATATTCAAATGTCTAAAAGGTAGTATTGATTATGGATTATGGTATCCATATGCAAGTAACTTTGATTTGAAAGTCTATATAGATGTAGACTGGGTAGGAAATGTTGATGATAGGAAGAGTACAACTATAGGTGCATTCTTTCTTAGAGGAAGGCTTGTATTTTGGAGCAACAAGAAGCAGAGTTGCATATCATAGTCAACAGCTGAAGTTAAATATGTTGTTGCCTATATGAATTGTACCCAAGCAATCTGGATGAAACACATTCTAGAAGGTTTTAAGTTGAAAATCTCAGAACCAGTAAGGATTTTTGTCATAATACCAGTGCAATAAACATTTCAAAGAACTCGGTTTTGCATGCTAGAACCACACATATTGAGTTGAAATATCATTTCTTGAGAGAAAAAGTGCAGAGTAAAGATGTGTTACTGGAGCATGTACCTACTAAGGAACAACTAGTGGATATCTTTACTAAACCTCTACCTAAGGCTACTTTGAGTACCTTAGAGGTAAACTAGGGGTTGTGCCCCTACATGAGGTCAATTAAGCCGATGTGGAAGACATGAGTCCCAAAGCTTATTGAAGATCTTGAAGTAGGATTAGTGTAGAGTGGAGCTACTCCACAGGAGAAGTAGCCAGCTGCAAAATAGTGAAGTGTGACATTGTATGCTTTACTTTTAACTTTGGCATTATTGTCAAAGGGGGAGAAGAACTGTAGCCAATTACAAGCTAAAGACAAGGAGACTCAGTTGAAGGAGAGTACATGGAAAAATGTAAACCAGGATTCCTATACCTATGTACCTGCATTACTCTCAGTCATCACAATCAAAGGGTATTGCATGACGATTGCATTGATGAACTATAGTGTTGTATTGCAATTGGTAGTGATGCAGTAATGCAACTGGTAGTTGAGAAGTGAAGGAAACCAGTATTACTATTGAAGTAGAGAGATCAATTGGTAACCCTAACCTATTGATATGTCTAACCCTAACTGATGGAGCTTGGTGAATCAGTTGTGTTGGTCTATAATTGAATGGTGATTGGAGTTGATTATGCCAAGTATGCATGATGCACGTTTTGAGTTTAAAAGTGGTTCTGGCACATACAAAACTATTTTATCTTTGGAATGAGAGAGTGCATAGCATAAAGTGAAAACTACATGATGAGTTATAGGATCCAATGCACAGTGATCCAAGAGAGGTCAAGGTTGTCTAGAACAATGTGCAAATGATTACTATGTAATCCAAAGGTCATGTTTGAACCGATTTGTTTGTAATCTCTATGAGATCTTAGGTTTTTTGATGTGTTACCAACCTATTTTTTTTCTTATAAGGCCGATGAGTTGTTTTGTAGTAGTGTTGGAAGTTTTGGTTAAGTGTGTTAGTGTAATTGATTTTCGAACGAGAAGGAGTATCTCCTAAATTTGTGAAGGTAGATAGGAGCATAAAAAGGATTTGATCAAGTAGAGTAGTGCTATTACCAGATCAACAAAAACCTCATTGTTCTCTAACAATTATAACAGTTAAATCCCTTAATCAGGTAAGCTTTAATAGGTTTGGTGTTTTCTAAATCCTCTAACCAGGCGATCCACTAGCTTGGATTTTAAATCCTCTCTCAAGGTTACCCCTAATAGGGTATTGTCTTTAATAGGGTATTGTAGTCAATCCCTTAGCCGGGTGCTCCTTAATTGGATCTGTTCCTAAGAGGACATTTTTTTAAAGCTTCTAACAAGGTCTAGCTCCTAATAGGGAAAACTTCAGAAGGGTTCATAATACTTGTGAGTATTCATCCCCATCATGGTTTTTCCCATTTGGGTTTCCACATCAAAAATCATTGTGTCAAGTGGTGAATGGTGTTTGTGGTTATGTTTTGATATGATTAATCTATTTAACTGGTAAAGCCACATAGATGTGTTAAGATGACTGAAAGTGATCTAAAATGTGCTATTACTAATGTTAGTAAAGTAGTTTGATGTTTTGGTTAAGTGGTTTGTGAGTTTCAGATCTGTTACACTATTATATTGGTATTCTAGTTAACCAGTAATCTTGACAGTGTAGTTGCAGTTTATAGTACAGTGTTTAAACTAGTTAGTTCATTGATTGATTTATGAGTTGGGTTTGAGTTTGGTCAAATTTAAGTTTATTTTCTATCTACTGATTCACCCCCCCTCTCAATAGTTGACTGGATCATTATTGATTCATCATATCATGAATCTCTTCTCCCAAAATTGGCAATAACAATAAGGATATCTTTGTGCAAGATATTTTTAATACTTTTTTAAACAACCTCACTATTTGGGACGAGCAATTAGAAGAAGGTGTTTATTATTCTCTACCTCATGAGAGAACCCTAGCCAAAGAGGATGAAATCATGTTTGATAACTCTCTTGATATAATCTCACCTTCCATTAATCTCAATCATTTTTCCTCTAAATTTAAGGCATCTCCTTCTCCCCAAATAGTTTCAACTCATAAGGATACCTTAGTTCAAGAAGAGATTGTTAACATCTCTTTCAAAGATGTTTGATAACTCTCCTGATATAATATCACCTTCCATTAATCTCAATCATTTTTCCTCTAAATTTAAGGCATCTCCTTCTCCCCAAATAGTTTCAACTCATAAGGATACCTTAGTTCAAGAAGAGATTGTTAACATCTCTTTCAAAGATCCTCCTCTCAAAGGTGAAACTTTAGAGAGTAATGTTGATCCTTCTCCTAGAGAGTCTATTCTCCATGTAGATCCTTTGATGATAAAGGATGATATGACCTTTCCTACTAATACTCTTCCTTCAAATATGTGAATGCCCACTCCTAGTCTACCTCCTAAAATTGATCTTATTCATGATAACATTTTAGTGCAAGAAAAGACTATCAACAATTCTTCCAGCAATCTTGTCCATTCTTGTTCTAAAAATCATAAGTACACCTTTGATATTCCTAAACCATCTTCAATAAATTTGATACATTTGAATGAAACACCTAATAAACTCCTCTTCATAGTTCAAGGTGCTCGTCCTTCTCAACATAAGCATATCTTAGTGGTTCAAGGTGGTTATGCTAAATATTCTTTTTGCACTCCTAAGAAACATGTTATTACTATGGAAGGAGGTTATCCTACTAAGATCCCTTATGAGTATGCTAAGAAAATCACCAAACAGAGTTATCATATGGTTTCTCATACCTACAACACAAGAGCCAATAAGCAACCTAATCCTCTTCTAGTTACCCCAACTTCACTTCATCCCTCTCAACCTACTCTTCCACAAGTACCTAATATATCAAAGAACTCTTAGTAAGGAGTATTATCTCATTGAACAACTTAAAGCTACTCCTGTCAAGATCTCTATTTGGGATTTGATTCAAACTTCACCTCCTTATCATGGGATATTACTAGATGATTTGAAAAACTTAGATTTCCCACCTGTAGTGACATCTAATAACATGGCTTCTTTGATTGATCTTACAAACAAACCCAAAGCTCAAATTGTGTTCACACAAGATGAGTTACCTTCTCATGAAATCTAACATAAATATGATCCTCTTATGATTGGGTTTATTATCAACAATAGTGCTATAAGACGAACCCTTATGGACAATGGATCTGGCCTTAATGTTTGCATTGTGGACTTATTGGATAAGATTAATGTGGATCATTCTCTCATTAAAATTGCTTCTATTTCTATTTGAGGCTTTGATAATGTTGCTAAATAATCTTTAGGTATCATAACTTTGTTTGTTAAGGTAGGACTTGTTACTTTATCTACACATATTCATGTCATGCTTGGTAATTTGACATATAATGTTCTATTAGGGAGACTGTGGATTCATAGCATGCAAGTTGTCCCCTCAAATTTGCATAGGCCATTCAAGTTCATTTACAACAATAAGACATACACCTTTTTAGGTGATACCAATCTTCAAGGTCAATTAAAAGTTGGATCTTCCTATTCAAATACTTCCCATTCTTCTCCCAATCTTCCTACTTCTTCAAATACTTCAAATTCCTTTAATGATCTTGTTCCTTCTAGTACCCCAGATTCTTCTACTCAATCAAGATCTCCTCCCAAAGATATCTTTTCTCCCGAAGGAGTACTCTCAGATGATGATTGGGGATCCCTAGACTTTAACCCTACTTTTATAGGAGAGTATAGATTATCTTGAAAAAAATCTAAGACTGAGGGTAAATACTAGGAGGAACCTAAAGAGAAACCCACTTTGTCTAAACAACCGAGTAACCACTTTGTGGTTGCTTCTAATTCAAATAATTCTTGAAATCCTTCCTCTAATTCATATAGCACTGAGACCTATGAGGCACAACCATCTCTTTCTGATTCGGCATCCCTTTATGGTCCTGGTTTTTACATTTTAGCTAAGAGTGGCTATAATGGCAATGGTTGTGGCACAAATTAAGAAGGAATTAAAGTTACTTTAGAGCATAACACACATGAAGCTTAATTTCGACTTCGATACGTTGGCAATTAACACTCTACTGATTTTGTTTCATTATGTTATCATCGATGGTAATATAATTTTGGGTTTCGACTTCATATGGTGTACCGACAGGCACTTCACAGACTCTACACTGGCACCGACATCGACACCGACATGATAGAGGATTTCTTTGGTCACTATCAATGCAGGTCGACATGGTATGGTAAAGGTCATCGATATTAGAGACTGACACATCTTGGATCTAGCATCGGCAACTTTTTTTAATGCTTATTCATTTATGTAATATGGAAAACATGTAAATATGATATTGTATACATCCTTGTAAGTTGACATAAGGCACAAAATGGTATAGAGTATATAGGGGAGATTGATTATAACATTTTCACATAGAAAAGAAGGATAAGGGAATAGGGATAGATATGTGGAATGGATATATGGATGTAATGTAATGTGAAATATATCAGAGAGACTATGTATGTAAGGAATTCATTGTAAGGGTTATTTTGGTACTAAGGTTTAGGGTTTTAACCAGAACAGATAGAGCTTAAACTAGAACTGTATTCTGGCATAGGAGATGCTATACTAAGTAGTTCACACTTCTCTGGATTGTTATCTAGAGTTTTATATATTCAATGAGGCTCCTATTATGATGAGCAATGTGCTATAGGCTGTAAGCCTTCCTGCAAGTGCAGTCCAATCATATATTGTAACATCTCTTCATATGGCTAGTGAATTGATATTGTGGGTCACAAATCTCACCGTGGTTTTTCCTCATTAAGGTTTTCCATGTATAAATATGTGTGTTATGGTTCTCATTTATGTGTTTGGCTTATTGGTTGCATTATTTCTTTCAATTTTGTTTATACTGGTGTACCGATTGGTGTATGAATATTTTCATTAAGGCTAAAATCTTCTATTCTGGTATAACATTGATTCACCCCCCCCTCTCAATGTTATTGGTTTCCAACAACTGGTATCAGAGCCTTGTGCCTTGGAGGAAGTTTAACAAATTGAGGAAGATCCTAAAACCAAAATCATTGAATATGGATTTGGAGAAGAAGCTTGAGATGGCACTTGAAGATTATGATGCTAAAAGATTAAACAAGCTAAAGCTACAAGATGAGTTGAAAGAATTTATTCTTGTCCTACAAGAGAGACTTTCATTTGTTCAAGGTAGAAGGAAGGAACTTTTGCAAAATCATGATGAAGAAATGGACTTAAGGAACAATGTCAGAAATTGAGTCAGGAGAACATGGTTATGAAGAATGAAATGCAAAATATGACTTTGAGGTTGTACAAGGATATTGAGGACCGAAAGAAAAAGGAAGAAAATCTTGTTGTATCCGTGAAGAACAAATTTGAAGAATGTGGTAGGTTGACTCATGAAAATGAGATATTAAGGTCCAATTTGGTACAATCCTAGAGAAATAAGCAAGAGCTTGAGAGACAAATGACACTCCTAAGAGATGACTTAACTGCTACAAGTGAGTATAAAGAAAAATTCAAGATCAGCTCAGCACAACTTGATGAGTTACTGAAGAGACATAGGTAGATTGGAGATTCCAGTGGACTTGGCTTTGAGCAAGGACAGAGTTTCGATATTACAAATGATGATAAAAACCATAACTCACTAATAAGGCAATTCAATGGTAGATGTTTTGTTTGCAATAGACTTGGTCACATGGCTAGGCAATGTAGAAACAGAGCAAATCAGAACCCTAATTTTGCTCTTGGTAAATGTTCAAAATGCAATAAAATTGGTCATAAGATAGAAGATTGCAGAATGAATGTAAAATACTATTCTTGTGGAAAATTTGGACATATGGATAATCAGTGCAGGTCAAGCAATTTCACCGGTTTTAGCAAGGTAATTAAAAAGAACAATGTTATATGTTATGCATGCAATGAAGTTGGACATATTGCTAAGTTCTGCGGAAGAAAAAATTCATCGGCTGGCAATGGAGGATCAAATATTAAAGGCAAAGAGAAGGTTAATGAAATCTAGCAAGATCATTCTCAGAGATGGGTTAGAAATACTGAAGAGAAATCATCAGATGGAAATGTCCCCGTTACCTATCTGGCAGCAGAGGTTGCTCCTACACCAGCAATGAGCTCATCCAATAACTAAGGCAAATGCCTTAGGGGTAGGAAAATTTCATGAAAGATGATACATATGCCATTGGAGGAGATTCTAGAAGATGTTCTAGATATTGGAGAGAATTATCTGGTATTGATATGTTTAGAGTGAGATCTGGTATCATTCATCAACAGTCATTTTTGTCAATAGAAAATTAGGGTTTATCTCAAGGATAAAATGTTGATTACACTTCATTATTATTAACCCAGCATTCACAACAATTTCAGAGTGATTCAGAGTGACTTAGTGCAATAAGAAGCTATTTAGAGTCAATCAGATTTCTTCTTGAACGATCACACATGCATCTAGAAGGATTTGTTAAGAGGTTTTCACCGGAAGCATTTTTAAGTTATTTTTCTTGAATCATGGAATCAGGATCATCTTCTTCTCCTAATTTTGTTGCAAATCCAACTATAGTAGAAGTTAAGGATTGCCCCCAACCAATTTTCAAATGGTATCCACTTGTGGGTACCAAGGAATATTCGGTTGGAGTGTTTTCTCCCATCCCGGAGGGAGTAGTACATGTGGAAGATGTTAGGGCCTATATTCATTGTCATATAGAGGACTTAGGCACTTCAGAGATAAAGAGTATGTATATGAGTGAACTCATGGGATAATCTAGTAAAATCAAACCGACATATAAACACATCGAAGATCTAGTGTTCATTGATATTCAAGATATTCCAAAGTTCGAAGATGATATTGTTAGATATGTACTGAGTAGAAAACATGGAGAATTCATATGGCTAGATCGACCCTACAAAATCACTAAGGAAGCCATTCGGGCAATTACTAGTTTTCCATGAATAGGGAAACATCTGAATAAGAAAGTATCAAATGACTTCATAAGAAAGATCATTGGTGCTACATTAGACAAGATATCGATGAAGGTGAGAACCATCACCGACACCGGTATCAAATTTGGATGCATGATCATAGGCTACAAGGTAACTTAGTCTAATTGACTGAATTTAGTTTCTAGTTCATGTATTTTGGTAGCATATAGAATGATGAGAGAAAATATCAAGTTAGATCTTTGTGATTGGATGCTTGAGTAGTTATTGATAAATTTAGGGAAGATTAAAGGTGATAAGAAGGGCGCCTTTCGGTATGGAAATCTGTTAGTATGCTTAATATTATACTTTTTGAATGAAACCCCTAGTTTTGAAAGGAAGCAATGGACTTTTGACATCCTGGTAGGAAGACAACTTAAGCAATCAATTGCTGCATTGGGAAGTCTTAGAGATGATAAGGTATGGGGTTACTTCAAGGCTTTTTAGAAATCTATGGTGTCTAGAATAAGGATACCTGTGCAGATAGTAGATAAATACTCTACCGATATTTGTTTCATGGTTAAGAAGGATGTGACTCTCATGGAGGCAGTCAAGCCCAGGAAGATTTGATAGAGGAAATAGGATATGGAGTGGATGCATTAATTCTTGATGCCTATGCAAAAATTCTACTTGATGCAGAGATAGATGAAGCAAAAACACCTTGTGGAACAACACAACAAAAGACTCTTGATGTTGAAACTAAGTTCAACTGAAAGAAGAGGGAAAAACAAGAACGTAAGGCAAGAAAGTTTGTATAAGGGGTTTCAAAGGACATTAAGACACTCATTGATGCTATCCCAGAGAAAGGGAGAAAGAGGAAGGATTTGATAGTTTACATTAAACCCGTGACTGCAGATTCTGAGCCTGATGATGAGACAACATTAACATTCAAAAGGGTTGTGAGGAAGAAATTAGAAGAACCTAACATGGAAGCAAAGAAACAACTAGTTAGGAAGGTTACCATCAAATTAACAACACAAAAGAAGGCACCCAAGGCTAAACCATCAGTTGCATCCAATACTACCAAAAGGAGGAAGAAGAGTGACATTGATTTGGCACTAGAGACTGGTAATGTAATAATTATTCCACCTAAGACTTGAGCTAAAATTGTAGATGAAATAACTAATGATGGGATTATGAAAAATGTTATGTCTTATTATGATACATTTAAAGATAATGAACAGAGAG